>NC_071571.1:60803212-61065712 GCF_024509145.1 Vidua macroura
CTGGTAGGGGAGATGTAATAAAAGCATGTGAGGGAGCAATGTCTTCACAAGCACTTGACCTTCCCCTCTGGCATTATGTAGGCTGTATATTTTGTGGCAAGCATTGCAATTGTCTTTATGTTGGTGTCTGCTATTCTGGGTTTTATTCCTGCTGTATTCAAGCATTAAAGGTCTTAAAAAGACCATATGTCCTGACCTTCTCTGTCCTCTTGGATGAGGGTGCATTCATCCCTTAATTTGGATATTTGGGTTTCTACAGCTTCTCACCATAATCAGGTCATTGTTGTCCTATCTTGTTTATTCCTGTAATCTGCCATTGAATGAGCTTCTGCTACCTCCTGTAACCTCAATGCTTCAGAAATATGTGGAAAAATAAATACATCAGAAATAAGTAATGTTGATGACCTCAGTGTGAGCTGTCTCTTAAAAAGAGTGTGGAAGTATCTGGAAGGTGATAAGGATCAAAAATCCAGTAAAATACTCAAATATCTGAACTACAAATTCACATACCTAGGATTAAATATTTGGGTCTATAGAAACGATAAAGTTTAAATGAAAGTAGGACAGAAGGGGTGAAAGCTACCCACATGAAAGTTGCTACTTCTAGTATTTTAAACGAATGTATTTCTATATTGTGTTTGTGCCATAGAGAGTGAGAGCACTTTCTCAGGAGGGCTGGACCCCACTCTTTTAATCTGACCATCAATGCAACAACTTGAAGTTTATCCGTGACCTATCTGTTAGAAAAATGGGGAAGGGAAACAATTTTTACACATTCGATCTCCTAATGCTTTCTTTTCCTTGCATAAAAGAAAAGCACCTCACTCTCTGCCATCAGTACCAAGCCATCTTCTGAATTGGCACTGTTATAAGCTGACAAAAAAATTCTGTACTGTGTCATGTTGCAATCTTCTCTTAAATAAATCTATTAAATTATGTCCTGCTCTTTCAAGCAAGAGGGGCTCCTCTTCCATGAAGTTCAGAAATGAAGCTATGATTCTCAGAAGTAGCTGCAAGGCCACAATGTGACAATGTCTCTGAAACTTCAGGATTAAGAGAACTTCTCTCTTGTTCTTTTCCTTCTAGCATTATCCTCATTATTTACTGACTGACTCTTCCCCACTAGTCTCAGTCTTCACTTCCTCTAGCCCAGACATCTTATAATACAATGGAAGAAGATGAAGGAATTAGTTAATTCCCCAGAGCTGGCCCAGCCCCACCAACCTGAAAATTCCTATATACAAGCTGGCAACTGTGATCTTTCCTCTAAGCCAGTGAGAGGATTAACTCCTTCCCTGCTTTAGTTTGCAGCTCATTCACAAGCTGTTCACTTTGTACATCCAGTATTTGATATCTGCTTTGATTGAGCACAGTGGGTCATGTTAGCATGGTTTTTGTTCCCTAACTTAATTCAGCTAATTGAGTCCTACACAAAAATAATCACAGACATATTTTTGCTAAATATGCTGTACAGGAACTGGCTATTTACAAAAGGTGGTCTTTTGGAAATGTTTCAGTAAACTCCTTTGCTAGGCCAGACACAGAGAGGACATAAATGTAGACACTGCAGACTTGTGTAAAAGGAGATTTTGGATGAGAGGTAATTTTTCTCAAGTTCTAATAAGTGCTATTGATGGGTTCAAGTACCAAGTCAAAATAAAGCTTCAGCTGAAGGACTACAGCTGAATAATAGGAACTACAAATGCAAAACTATGGAGGATGTACTTTCTTACCTTTAAAAAGCTAGAGTGCTTAGTTTATTCTGCTATTCTACAACACAAAATGATGTTTAAATACCTACAGCTGCACTCCATTCTCATAAAAAGAATCTTGCATAGCACTTAAAAGTTAATTATCAGTGACATCTCTTTATGAACTGAGATTCCTCAATCCCTGTCTTGCAGACCAATCTGCCAGTTCTAGCCTACAAAAGCCTTTCTAATTGGACCATCCCAGTGACACTAGAGTGCCTGTCAGTCATATACCTACAGCTCCATAGACCAAACCTTTCAAACTCTCTGCATGTGGGCAAAGCCCAGCTCATCAAGCATCATTTGCAAATCCATCAGCAGCGCTGGCCTACTCATAATCCTTTTTTTGTTGGCTGTAGAGAACCTCTGATAGAACTCATAATAGTTGGAGCAATTCCATTTTTTTAAATCCACTTTGGAAATTTTGCAATACAAAAATCATCAGATTTTTTATCCCCCTAAAAGCTTAAAACTGTTGAATTTTTAAAAAACTAAAACTCACTTGGTTTAATCTAATCTAGGGGTTTATATGAAATTTAAAATTGCAATCTTCTTTTTGCCAGAAAATGTAACATTTCTCTTTCCTGGCATACTGATTTTTCAAAGTAATTTGAAGTTATTTCATAATAAACATATTGATCCTCCCAAACAAGTGTACAGGTGTCCATTTATTCCAATGGAGCACCATGTTCTCATGTTTGCACTTATTTTGGCCTATTGCATAGAATGGCTTTAGCCTAAAGGGGAGGTGAAATTCTTTAGTGCTGTGATGGTGTGTCAAGTTGTGACTTCATTCAGTCTGGTGGAGTATGGGCTGAGTGAGGCTGGCCAGACCCCTAAGAGGAGATTGTAAGGGAACAGGATAGTGCTGAAACTGCTGTTATCTATGACGCAGGCATTGCTTTCCCTCCTATGTAAAGGCATACTGGCTGTGTTACATTTGCCACTTCTTGGTTAGACATAAAGCAGGAGTCTGCCTGATTGCCTGTGGCCATTGGAGAGTCCAAGGTTTGTCACTTGCAATTTTTTTCAGATAATATGCATCACTTCATCTTTTCCTTAGGTATCATTGCAAATGTTGTTCTTTGCCTTCCTTTTGTCTCAATTTCAGCTCATTCTTCCTCACAATTTGTCTCAGAAAGGTGGAATCATCTGGTTTCTCATTGGACTACGTTTCACTCCATTTCCGACACCTGTGCAGGTGGCCAGGGAAATACGCTGTACACAATAACAAGAGAAGTGGTAGAGATGAGGGTGGGCATCAGAAAAGGGGGAGCAGGGAAAGTAGGCAAGAAGAGAAATTTCAGCTGTGACTGTGAAGAGAGTGAGAGAAACACAAGAAGCTTCACAAGCAGTGGGGACACTGCCTTTTTCAGCCAATCTCACTAGCCGATAATCATGCTGCAATGTATCATCATGACAGCTTGTCAGGGACACAAGCAAAATATTTAATTATAAACAAAGATGAGTGATCTCCTTAGTGTCAGGCTTTGTAAAATCAACATGTTACATGACAAAGCCCAAATGCTGAGTCTGTCTTGACAGCACCCCTGTAGCTTCTGCTGTGCTTGAAGAGCTGTTCTGACTACAGATGATCAGTAGACATTCTTGTGATATTTATTATCAAAAGATTGTGACTGAAAGTTTTTTGTGAACTGCCATGGTCTGAATTTAGAATTAACACTGGCATTTTTCATTAATTTTTACAAGCTTCTGTTGGCCCTGCATGAGTTTTTGCAACTATCATATTGAAAAATCTTGGTGCTTCCTTTTGTGAAAGAGGGATTTGGTATTGTGCAGGGACAAAATGTGGGGCTGAAGTGGTACATCTTGTCATATTTGGGAAAGTCCCCATGCATTTGGCCAAATAATACACTTTTTGAAAATCATATTTGTCCATGCTCACTGGTTGGCTTGACATATTCTGGCATACTTTGGAGATACCACCACTAATGGCATTTTCTTCAAAGCAAAATAAATAAATAAATATTCCACAATTTTAAGTCTATTTTCCTGCTGTATCTTTTTCATTATCTGGTATTTGATGCAGGAAAAGAAGGTTATGGTAATAACAGGAAAGAAGCTCTTATGCCACTAGACAGCTCTGGGCTACATGCACGAAGAAGGGAAACACATATGCTACAACACATGCTTATGTACTAATTTAATACATGGTGGCTTTTTATTCCAGGAATATCATTTGAGCTGCCACAGTTAGAAGTGTGTGCCAGCATTTCCATTACAAATCCACTGTTCATAGGGATTTACAACATCAGTCTAAACACTGCTCTGGAATGAAACTTGGCAAATGGGTATCATCCCAGGAGGGATTTTTTTACCCATCCATTTGACTGTTAAGTTATAGTGGCATAAAGATATAGTTGTTCTACTTGAATAACTTAAAATGACTTTGAACTTAAAAAAAATAAATAAGTTTATGGCATTATGTAATTACTTATCTTATTCAGAAGAAACAACACAACAGATGAAAGCAAAAATTGCTAAGATATTTTAGGATAGAAACAGCATATCCTAAAAATGCATTTTCTCCACAATTGTTAATAAAAATGTGCTTATATGCACAATCAGTTGCCTTCACTAGACAATGCCTAACATCATGGAGAAAGGTGCTAAAAATGGATGGAATCTCCTAAAGATACAGCTTTGGTTTGCTGTGGGTCACAGGCTCCAGCTATTAATGCTCCGTTCACCAAAGTCAGTGAAACAGTGTTTCCATGTTTGAGGAAGAGTCACAGTGAAGATGCTTTTGGTTTCTCGTTGGGGCAGAGCTGGGTTTCCAGCTGGCTGTGGATGGGCTGAAGAGGAGCTGGGCATGTGGTGTGAGGGCAAAAGGAATTCTGGAGAAGTGAAACAGATGGGAGGTGAAATGCAAAAAGAAACTGTGGAGAAAAATGAATATGAAAAGAAATTAAGATAAGAAAATTAGTGGGAGTCCATGCCCTCTGGAAGAAAAATGCTGAGTTTCTTCAGGTTGGCCTCTGCAGCTCATGCTCTGGCAAAGCTCTGAAGGGTTTTATGGGATTTAGAAGAAGCAGAAAGAGCACCCATGAAGCACCAGTTTGAGTCTCAATGATCCTCTGCTCACGTTGTGCTTTCCCTGCTTATCTAGAAGTCCTATTGATAACTGGTGAAATGCATGAGTAGCAAGGCAAACAGAGAACATAACCTTTGTGAAAAAAATAAGTCAGAATAAAACCAAAAGACAATCCTGAGGAAAGAATAAAAAGATTAGAACTTCCCCTGGAAAAAAAAGGTGTCTGGGGGCAAAGAAACAACATGTGATAGTTCCATATGGAATAATAAAAAACAGGGAAAATGTTAATAAGGGATAATTATCCACTTTTCCAGACAGAAAGGGGCTTAGGGTACAATCCCTTAAATTGCATCAATCAGCTTAAAACTAAACAAAGATATCTGTTTCTTAGGCAAAAATGTGCTCCACTGTGGACATTGCAGCTGTGCAGCAGAGAGCTGAGAACCTTGCTGTGAAACTCTGTGAGGTGTATGCAATCTCCAATGGAGAAAGTCCCAAAACTCCAGACTGGGGTAAGGCTGAAGAGGTTTCACCACCTATTTTTTGCACTTCTACACTCTTTCCCCAAGTTTTTTTCTTTGGCTCCTGTGCTTGCTATGGCCACATACAGGCTATAGCATCCCAGACAAACATAAAGAGTGGTCCAGTACACTTTCTTACAAAATTTACTGAACAGCTGGAATTATATTACATTTTTCCCTGGCACATGTTTTGAGGATGGGAGCCTATATATATGTGCACATAACCTACTAAATATACATGAAAATTGTAGGTACAAACAGAACCATATATAAAGATATAAGTCATTGCGTGATTAAAAAAATCAGAGGCACAAATGTGGGCAGAGATACTGTGACAGCTTCAGAATAAAGTCTAAGAATCTCAAGCCATACATTGCTTGTGTTTTTGCCATACATTTCTTAAGTAGGTTAGGCACTGTCATTTTAGCGCAGACCAGCTTATTCAATGTATAAACCTCAGGTAAAAGTATCCCAAGAAGGCTCATAAGCCCAGCACCATCATGCATTGCAGGAGGGGTGCAGGACCAGAAGGAAGAAAGGAGTCAAATATGTCAGAAACAAGACGTTGAAGCTGCTCTATGATGCTGCTCAGATGTGTGGTGAGCATTCTCATTTGCCCCATTAGCCCAGGGCAGGCATGGGGCAAAGCAGGAGGGATGAAAGAGGCTGGAACCCTGTACAAGCCCAGAAAGAGAAAAGGGGATGTGTAATGGCAGCAGTGGACAGAGAAGGGAGAAAGAAGAGGGAAAAGAAAGAGCTTCCTGGTGGAGAAGGGCAATCTTAGCTGGTGGGTAAAAAAAATTTCTGGTCACTGGGTTGTCCTCTTCAGGTTTTCCTTACATGTGACCCATGTGATCTCAGCCTGTACTGTTTCCTTCCTCTTTCCCTCTTTCCCTCTTTCCCTCTTTCTTTCCCTCTTTCCCTCTTTCCCTCTTTTCCTCTTCCCTCTTTCCCTCTTTCTTTCCACATTCATAATGCCAAAGATTTATTTGTTTTTTTGGGCACACTGGCAGGTTTCCTCCAAAATGTTTTGTTTAGTGCCTTCTGAGGACAAGATCGATACTATGGGTTTAGGAATAAAAATCCATACGAGAAGGTGGTTTTCACAGCACAGTCTGGTACTCAGCCCTGGTGGCATGCAGAGACACCCAAATCTGGGGTATGGCCTCCTGCATTAATTACTAACCTTATGTAGCTCATCAGAAGCAGGTTGTTTTAAACACAAGATATAAACTGGCATAACTTACCAAATGCAAATGCCTAGAAAGTTGAACACAGGAAAAAAAATACAGGTGAAGGCATTTGCTCTGCCATTTCTTGAAGATAAAGTTCCTCCTGAATCAGTACAATAATAACCTTCTTTTAGGGACACGCTGAAATTTTACATTATGACATTTTGATTGTGAAATAATGAGGTCTCACTTCACCCTTTACACATGTCCTCCTGAAGTCAAAGCATGCACTGACATTTTCTTTTGAGGGGAAATTGCTTCTCATGTATTTGGTCTATGGATCTTGCTACTGCCAGATCACCCTGCTGCCTGCTTTGTCTCTCAGTTCCCTAATACATTTTTAGGCATTGATTGGAAATTGTTAAGCCATGTCTAGACCAGAAAAACAACATGAAAAGGTAACAAGCCTGTTCTTCAAATGGTATTTTATGTGCTGATTTACACTGGCAAAAATCTAGCCTGACAGGGAATGACATATTGAAAATTAAATACAATGCAGTCATTTTAATCTTGGTTATATAATCTGATGATGATAAAACATTTATTTCCACAATATTTTGTGCTTACAAATATGCTAGCAAATTCAAAAATCTACCCATCTAAAAGGAAATATTTGTTATAAACACAGGCTGATTCCTACCCCTATCTATTTCTCGCACTTATGCATACAGATAAATGTGTACACATATACCGTATATGTACTCATTCCCTAGGTAATCAGAGACACAGATAAAATAAAGCTTCTAGAGTGACAGACATTCTGCAGACAGGGCTGTTAGTTTATGTAGGCTATAGGCAGAGTGGACTGGAAAATTTTGATCACTTTAATTTACTATATCCAGCATGCCTGCTGTACTCATCCAGCACTTTTATCAAGCCCTGTGAGGTGGTATTGATTTTTTTATTTTCTATGTAGGATAAGAAGACAGAGAGTTAGGAGCAAGAGTGAATGAAGAACTTTCCTCAGATTACTGCTATTCTCTAGCTTATTGCATCCTGTCGTTTGTAGTTTCAGATGATGTCCAGTATGTCAGGGTTGCTTGAAGCAATAAACAGGGTGAATAACAATGGAAAGGCTAGATGAGAAAGATTGAAAAAGGAGAAAGCGGCGGCAAAGAAAGTAAGAAAGTGAATGTGAGAAATAGGAAAAAGGGAAAAAAAAAAAAAAGCAGAGGTTGAGAAAAAGTGTCCTAGGTGTAGAGAGCTTGATAAGTGCATTCCTTTAAAGAAACTGTAACCAGCCATGGCAGTTTTTCGACCAAGAACTACACATAAAATCTATAGAATTGTGAAGGACTAGAAGCAGTGGCTTCTGGGTGTTACTTTTTTTTTTCTTTTTCTTTTTTTTTTTTTTTTTTTTTTTTTTTTCTTTTTTTTTTTTTTTTTTTCCCTACAAGAAAAAGCCAGGAAAACAGAGACATGTTGAGGGTAGATATGAGTTGCATTTTTCTTTGCTGAACAATTCCCAGATTACCAAAGGACAGAAAAGTAGATCCTTTGCATCCAGTTTAAGGTGTGGTCCTAAGAAGAAGTAGTACCACACAGACTTTTAATCTTACCTTGACTTTCCTTCCACTCCAAGCTACTGCTTTTCTAAGAGATGATTGAAATATTTTGCTTATTTGCTTAAGTACCCTCACTGTGGCACTCTAACCTCTAGCACAGCAGGTAAAGGGAGATGATTTGGGCTTGTAGATAAAGCTGACCAGGCAGCCCCATTGCTGCTTTTGCTGACCCAGGTGATTTACTTGTGTGAGCGTGGCTGGGCACAGGTTGCTGTGGGGTGCAGGCTCTCACTGTGGGGGGCACTTCAAAGCTGCAATCTGGGCTGGGCAGATTTTGTGATCTAGAAGTGCTGATCTGAGAGGCAGACTTGACTGTTCAAGGGTATTCATTTTTGTGTTTAGAAGGAAAATCTTACACGAAATATTAATTATTTTTTCCCTTGACTTTAGATGGATTGTGGCTTCTGAAGGGAGGCAGGATTCAGTCCCACAAAATTGTTTTCTCTTAGTTTTCCTCCTGGAGCTTGGGGGCCCAATTACTGCAAAGGGTAATTTCTGAGTTATCCTGCACACTCAAGGCCTATTTGTTAAAGCAGGACAGTTCCTTACCACTGGTGGCTCATACGGAAAATGGCCAGACAGAAATACAGTGAGTAACACTGCAGACTTGTGGACTTGAGTAATCCTGACTCACAGAAACAGATTCCCTCAGGTCACTTAAAAAGCTTTTGGTTTTTGTGTGTTATGGCTATTACTGATAAAAATCTTGTCTGATAATCTATTTTATACTGCTTATCTATTTATATGGGGACAGTTTGCCTTAAAATCTTCCAGAGTTAGTGGAAAAATTTCATTTTCCAGGGGAAGTACAAAGCAGAGAAAAGGTAGGCAGCCTGATCTAATGTCTTTTCTGTATTCCCTTTAGGGCATGGGGAGGACAAATCAGACCATCCCAGGGATGGAGGGCCTCCATAGCCTCCCTCACCCATTCCCTCATTAGGAGAAGATCTTGCTCCTACAGAGCCCTAGCTCAGGCTGGAGCATGATGTGGTGGTGATCCCAGCAGGACTCTGAAGCCTCTCTTGTCCATTCCTGACAAGAACCTGGACATGAAACACCAGATTTTTGATGAGAAATAGACTATTAACAGAATTTTCATAATAATTTCATAACATGCTCAGTTGCATAAATTTATGTAATTACTTCAAAGTCATTTGCTTTAGTCATGTCCTAGTTGTAAATGCACAAGTTATGATCTTTATTGGGATTTAACATCAGAGCATGTCCAGGGACTCTGGCAGAAACACCAGTGCAAAGAGAACACCAGAAAGGAACAGAATTTAATCTTTTTGAGGGCAGATTATGTCCCAGAAATTCACTACTGTAAGAAACATCATTTGAGCAATGATACTAAAAGTGAAGTGTAAGGTAGCTCAAATGTAGACTGTATTTAGACTTGGTAAAAAAAAACCAACAAAAATCTATTCTTTCCTAGTGGAACAATTTCCAATGTAGTGAAAGGTTGTTCACAATTTAATGTTGTAAATATCATAACAGTGAGATGCAGGAAATCAAAGTGACTGACATTAGGAAATTTTCTTTTCAGACTTTCATTTTCCAAACTGATAATATCTCAGATGTTAGAAAATATATCAAAGCAAACTGTAGTTATAAAATGTAATAAACAGCCCCATTCTACTATATCTCCTAATTACATAATGTTTTAAATGTAAAAATGGTAATTTTATCTTTTTCATCTAACATTCAGACATGTTAGATTCATGAATTTCCATTCTGAATGTCTCCTTGGTTCAGCATGTCTGTCATTGTAAGCTTTTGCTATTTTTGATGACTTTGTGGGTAGTGACTGTGCAAAGGTGTGGGGATGGCTGCTCTGACGGTTCTCTGAGCTGGAGGAGGCTGAATACCCAGAGATCTGAACACCTTGTGGAGTACAGAGGACCCTCAGCATGTAGCAGGCAAGCTCAGCTCCTTGCAGGATATATTCTCTGATGTTAATAACATAATTTGCTTCACTAAGAAATTGGTTGTGAGACAGAATTCACAGCCCACTGCTTGTTAGGTCCATTTGCTAGCTCTGATTTCAAACTTCAGTCAATGAGAGAGTCATAAAATACTGTATGACTTTTGTGACTCATCCCACAGTGGCAAATAGTAAAATCTCTTCCTTACTGAAGAGGGTTCCTCTATCCAAAATTTCAAAAAATATTCTTAAAAGAGTAAAATTTAGTCAAATAAGTGCTTGAGAAAGACCTTGACTGAATCAGTTGGATAATGTAGACACAGTTAATAATTTAATCTTCTCCCACTCTTGTGATGTGGTGGCGTAGCCTGAACAACCATGAAAACCAACACAAAACAGTCAATTTTAACTAGGCACTTTTTTTTTTTTTTGGATAATGCTGGAATTTGAAGTGAAGAAGAGTAGTTTTTCATATTAGTGGTGACTTTTCCTTTTGATGAATTTGAAGCTCATTAATATGGTTGATTTGTGTAGTCACCAAAGAATACCTCAGTCCAAAGAAAAAACATGAAAAAATATTTCTGCCAGTGACAGAAACCACATAAACCTAATATCCCAAAAAATCCACGGGGTTTTTTATTGGTACAGAGAGGACCTTACAGAAATTGGGAATTATATTTGTATTTGTTTTGCCAGTTCTCAGGTAAGTAGCTTTAAAATCCCCTATAATGTGAAAGTGTGAAGTGAGTACTCTAAAATTCGACTGTCCATCCTTTCTCTAGGCAAGCTCCTCTCTCTGCTGAGTATCTAACACATTTCTGTGCACAGAGGAGAAACAGCCACAGGCGTGGATAGGTTTAGCTGATGGAAACCGCACTGGGCTGTTCTGCTTCTGATTCAGGGAGCCAGCCATTCCTCTTGCTCGGGGACTGTGTGCCTGCAATCACGACTGCAGCAGGAGAACTTAATTTCTATGCTTTAAATCAGGTGTGTGTGTGTATGTGCATGGGTTTTTTGGTCAAGAAGACCACTTCTTATGGCTGTGCCTTCCACTGGAAAGAGACACTGGACTTGGTAGGTGTCTGTACATTGGTGGAGTGATGGCAGAGGTACCCAAGCAGAGAAAATACCTGAAGTGTTAGAAATAGTAAAAGACATTCAGAATGCCAAAAAGTTGCACACAACAATTATTACTGGTTTGTCAATGAGTCAGAGGCTGGAGCACTTTTTGACCTGCATGGTAGGCAGAAATTCTTTCTCATGAAGGATTGTAAGATTCTGCTATTTTATTAAAGTTTCAGGAATAAAGTATCAATACTTTGAAGTGAAGCGAATGAATTTTATAATTGTTATTGCTATTATTATTATTGTTATTTTTGCATCAGTTGGATTTTAAGATTTGTTATTAATTTGACATATTTAAGAGGATGAAAAAAGTAAAACAAATAATTAGAGAATACACCCCCATTCATTCTGACAAAGCTGAAGCAGAATGGTTTGTTTATGACAGAATTTATGTTTTCCAAAGAAAAGTTTCAGCTAAATTGTCAATATTTGAAAGTCAGGGGAAAATATTAAGGTCTCTCATCTCAACTGATGTTCGAGGGATACTTGTGCCAAAAGTGTCACAGCCATGCAAAAAAACATGGTGAAATTTGGGTAAAGTGGATGCCCTACACATGCCCTTGTGTGTACACAAGTCCATGTACAGACAATATGCATGTGGTTTGCTCTGCATGCTCAAACATAAAATACAAGCCAAGCACTGAAGATTCAATGCAGTATCCCATAGATCTCAAAACCAGGTCATTTATTTATTTACACTTTTATAGTCATTTAAAGTATCTAATTCCAGAAGATTTTGTGCCTCAATTTTTATAGTAAATCAATGGAACAGCAACAATACCTCTTCTATCTGAGAAGTTGCTCTGATGTGGTTATTATCACCATCGTACACACGGCACCTGAATACATACAAAGACACAGCTCCTTGCCTGTGCATGTTAAGTAATCACTGCTCTAACTGCATTAACAACATCCATTTCAACACAAAAACCTTGGATTTATTCATTGGTTTGAATACCCTAAGCGCTTCAGTATTATGCCCATATTTTATTTTTTCCCTGGTGTTTCAGTGGTTTTACCAGAAATAACAACATGCTTAATTACAGAGGAGTCTTAGCAGGTAAATGATATAGAAGATTTGGGAATTCTAAAAGCTTTCTCTATTAAAAAATAAAAGTAAGATCACATTACTTGTATAACCAGCTTTTTACAAAGCTAAAGATTGAATAAAGGGTTGCATTTGATTTAAGCTTTTTCCAAACAGTAATGCAAAATTCTAACAGAAATAATTTAGACATAGGTAAAGAGGTTTCAAAATCAATAATGCTGGAAGAAATGAAACATATGCTGATGCAATCAAACAGAATTGAATTTCATATAAATGTTAGCAAATCTGTATCAGATTATCACTGCAAAAACTTCATTTTCATTGATTTATAATGCATTATTATTGTTTCCACCAAACTGTCATAGACAGCCATTTAAAGCAGCTGCCAAGCGCCTTAAGGGTAAATAAAGAGTGTCACTGACAGTGCTGGGTTATAGAAGTTTAAGAGACCAATAATTCACAAGTGTGGCAGGTGTGACATTCTGTATATTCATTAGTCTTTTATTTTAATCCTGTTGTCTAAGTATTTTATAGTTTTTTATGGGAAAAGGGTCACTTGCAGGTTTCAGAAGGCAACCACAGAGGTTAAAGTGTGTTTGTCCCAGCCTGTTCCCCAGAGGGCTGGGCAGCGTCCTTTTGTTAAGCAAGCAAATGACAGA
Source organism: Vidua macroura (assembly GCF_024509145.1). NCBI lineage: Eukaryota > Metazoa > Chordata > Aves > Passeriformes > Viduidae > Vidua > Vidua macroura. The sequence continues at coordinate 60,816,093 of NC_071571.1, forward strand.
AAAATACACTGGAATGTCAGCAGACAATCTTGGGCTAAAGACACACATTGGCAGGTCTGTTCCTCCAGAAAGGAGCTGAGAAGCAGTCTTTGAATGTAACCCAGGCTATGGACCAGTATACATTTAATTAATGCACAGCACCTAACCCCCTGGAAGTTTTTAAACTCCCACTGTCAGATAAGTAAAACAAATATGGTTCACACGTTTGGTAGAACAGACTGGAGTGCACCTTCTTTTAAAATGTGATCAATGCTATTGGTATCAGTAGGCCTATTTACTTTCAAATCTGGGACTGGGAGAATATTTTTTGAGCAATGTTTTATTTGCTTTGAGATGCAGCAAATGGTCATGGACTAAACTTATCCTACACTCAGAACAAGGTTTTTAACCAAGGGAAGGGTCAGAAAAAGCTACAATATCTGTTTTACTACAATATTTTTGAAGTCCAATGGTTTGATTTTCGATTTTCAGATTAATGTTTCACTGAAAAGAATCGCAAAAATATAATTAAAGATCACTGAAAAAATTTAAAGTGAATTTTTCATACTGTGCAAATTTTTCAAATCGAGCAGCAAAAAAAAAAAAAAAAAAGAAAGAAAAGATGCCAACCAATAAAAACTGTTAAAAGATTAAAAGTTGTTTTGTGTTGATACAAGATCCTCCCCACACAACTTATGGTTCAGTCAGCAAACAAAACAAGGGAAAAAATTCAGTTCCTTAGGTAGGAGCATAATTAAGTATTGTGCTGGACCAGGCTATGCTTGCTCCTTAGAAACAGAGCATAGTAATTCTATAAACCATTCATTTTCTGTTGTTTTCTACATCCCTTGGATGTAGGAGACACTGTTTTAATGTTTTTAAATATCACAATAATATTTAACTGTCTAAGGTGTTTCTTTTCAAAAGAGTCTTGAGACCTCTGTATCAACAGATATTAAACAAAGTCCCCAAATCTCCTTGTTTTCTCTATGATGTCTGATGAGTCAAAGTTTGGATTGCCTTGTGGATGTGCCAGTTATTTTGTCAAAGAGGAAAAATGGTGCATTTTTTACTTTATTGGTGAGGAAGTGGGATGAAGTCTTGGGAAGTAGCACCCATTATTTCACTACATTTACCATGCTGCAATACATATATTTGCTTTTGTGTATGGTATGTGCTGGAAAAAAAGATGCTATTGGCAAGCTCCCATCTTAATGCATGCCCAGAAGAGGTGCAGAAACCTGTTCAATAATTCAGGCAATGGTGACCTCAGAAGTATATGTGTCTGTTATCTGCTTTGGCTCATGTGATGTGATTTTTGGCTGCAGAGAAAGCTTATGGTGAAAATCATATCAAGTTGAACAAGCCAAAGTAAACACACACACACACATACATTTTGAGGTAATTTTTGGCCATTGAGATCATTCAGCCCTTTCAATATTTAAAGGAGAAACAAGATTTGCCATGATCATAAACATTTTATTTACTTTTTCTTCTGTTGCAGCATGATTGCTTTAGGTAATAAATCCAGCCAACAAGGAGCTAAAGGACAATTATTGCACACTAACAGCATATGTTCACTGTCACACCAGCAGGGCTTTATACAAGGGAAAATCCGGCACGCAGGCTGAAAACTGACAAGAAGAGCACTAGTGAATGAGTGTGGTGGCTCCTGTTTGCTTTGATGTAGGGGCATGTTCTCAGCCACAAAAGGCAAGGTCTCACCTGGTTGTTTCTGACCTTACAGAACTGAAAGAGCAGTACAAGGCACCCTCCGAGGCTCACTGTTGGTGTTTTATGTACAGTGAAACACAGGCTGCCCTCTGTAAAGCACAGCGCCTTGTAGGAGAAGTCCAAAGTCCAAGGGTGCCCCCATTGGTTGTATTCCAGTTCTCATGACTTCCAAATTTACTGCACCCTTTGCCAACCCAAACTCTTCCACAGCAAAACAAACAGACTCCTGCTTTTCCTGGTCTCAATCCAGCATGGTGGCTCTTCAGCACGTATATTTGTGCTGATGTTGATTCCCATCATTTCCAGTAGATCAAAGGTCCACTTTAATTGATTCCAGGTTTTGGAAACAAAATATATGAATTGTTGAGAATATAAAACTCCTACAAATGGTAAAGAAATCATGAATCTGAAAACTGATTTAGGAGACAGGACATCAGATGGACGTTGGGGAAACTGAGATGCAATGCTGCTTCAGACAACTCCTATATAATCTCCAGTGAATCATATAAACTCAATGGTGTTTTAATTTCCAGTCTGTCAAGTGAGAGTAATATTTTTCTTCTTGACAGAGTTGAAATCTGTTAATGATATAGAGAGGCTTAGATAAATGATGCCAGCTTCAGGAAAAGGATACTGTAGGATTCATACTTTTGGAGAGTGAATGCATAAGAAGAATATCAGAAACAGGCTGGAAAAATGTATCCTGGAAATACACACACACACACACAGACACACACAGACACACACATATATATATATAAGTATACATATATATTTAATTTTCCAACAGAATAACCTTATTACACTGAATGGGGCAAGGAAAGGCAAATCTGTGAAAGATCTCCACAATTTTCTCACTGAGAAACATATTTAGGAAGTTTAAGGATGCACATAATTTTTCATCATAAAAAAAAGATGTCTATTAGTGTGGATTTCAGATAGGAAGTAGTGAACACAGACAGGAACAAAAGTGTACAGCAAAACAGTTGGTGCTGAGGACCTGATGGCCATGGTATATAAATTTTGGTTTTACCTTAAAGTAGTGTGCACAGGCTGAATGTTCAATTGCTGCTGGTGTGCATTAAGTGCACTCTTGGAACATGAGTTTATTGTCCTCAGAAAAGAAACTACAATGCAAACCGAAGTTCACAAAGCATGGGCAACTGCTACCAAAGTACCTTGCTGAGCCAAATTAAAACACTCGTATTTTACTTGTTCAAACTGGTCTCAATCTGGAGCTCTAAGTCATTTAGTTTGGTGAGCAGAAATCATTCTCTAAACTTCCATTCTGCTTTACACTATTTATTAATCCATAATGGTATCCTGAATACATATGATGTTACTAGCTGACTCTCATGTGGATGTCATGCAAGAAGTCTTGCAATGGAGCAGCAGCATGGATCCTACTGTCACATTGTTTTCTTACTCTGATTTTTGCAGGTTATCTGAAAGAGAGGGCATTTTAATCATCTGTATAAATCTGGGGGTGATGATATGGACCTGCAGTTATAGTAAACTCTGGAGAGGAGTAGCTCACAGGTATCAGGACGTAGGGTTTAGTGAGAATCATTACTGTGTTTTAGTTTAGTAACTAGCCTGAGGAATTTGATTGTATCCTGGTTTCATTGCAGACTTACAGTTACTGAAGACTAACAACAAGAAGAATGGTAGATAAGCTGGGTTTCTCTCCATTGGATGTCTCAGACATTTCAAAAAGTAACCCTCATCTTCCAGATATACATATAAAATAATAAGGACTGAAAAGCGAGATCTCTAACTACAAAAGACAAATCAAATATAACTCAGTTTGGGGTCTAGCATAGGAGAATTTGATTCCTAGGGGTGAGTTCATGGTGCCTTAGGAAAATGGGCACTTTGAGATTTGCCAGGATTACCTTGAACAAATTGGAGTTTGAAAGAAAAAATAGATCTTCACTTTCTGCCATTTATTTTTGAAATAACAAATATAAACATTAACATCAAAACCATCCAAAAGAGTACCTGTGTGTAGTGTGCCATTTTCCTTCAGTAAAACCAAGTGAGAACATCCTGCTGTCCCCAAAGCTCCCATAAGGAAGTTGTCTTCCTCTAACCAAAGGAGAGATAGGTGTACTATACGAGAAGCTATCCCATACAGCACACCTATCTCTCTTTTGGTTAAAGAAACAAAAAATATTGGTGCCAAATTAGTAAAAAGGAGACCTGAAAGTTCCCAAATTTGGTTCATGTAACAATTTCAATTAAATGTCCTAGCACTCTAGGTAAGGGGAGTTTCTGCTGGAAGTCTCCCAGCACTGTACAGCTTATATGTCAACTGTGCAGCTGAGACTGCAGCATGGCTGTTTTGGATTATTTTGGTCTAAAAAGTTATTTTTCAATGGAGAACCTATCTCTATAACCTTTATTCCTATAAATATCCTCACTAAAATATTTTTTTTCATTTTCTTCACTAAGTTCATCAATTTCAGGGAGAGGGTTTGGATTATGAAACAAACTTTTTTCAATGAAGCTTCTACTGTGCTCTGCACCAGTTTTTATATATTTCTGCAGTATATAACCTAATATAAGATGCATGTAAGAGATTTGTTTGTACAATAGGGGAAGAAGATAGATAAATACTGTTTTTTTTTAAATGGGATGTTGGAACATGTTGACATAAAGTGTAGAATTTCTTGGACGCAGGGATTTAGCTGTCAAACTAAGAACACGTTTAAGGTTTGATTGTCCTCTCTCCTTACATGAGCAGGCCTCCCATTAATGTCAGTAGGAGTTATACACACAAAAAAAGAAGATAATAGACATAAGTAGTGAACAGGGTTGGAGAGTAGAAATAGACTCCCATGGAGGTAGAAAATGCATCATTCCCTTTTCATTGCTCTGTAGAGCCCTCATAATTTCAGTTTTGTGCATTTCCAGGAAAGCAAAATTTTGACTTGTAAAAACATCTTGACTAGTTCTCATGAAATGCCAAATGAAATTAAGGATATATGGATGCCACACTGACAGTTATACATGATAAAAATAAAACAGTTAACAAGCTCCAGTGAATACAGGTGGGCAGTGAATCAAAGTGTCTTAACATACTAACCTATACAGTGTAGCTCCTGTGCTGTTTTTCAAAGACATCTTGCTTTTTTCATTACGGATGGAGTGAGAATTACTTTCCAGTAATTTTTGTTGCTGTAAACCTTTATTATGTGTTCAGCAGAGAATAGCTCTCGCTACTATGCAAGCTTCATGCTTTTATCTATCACTGATACTATTGATAAATAGGACCACTGGAGATAATAACATTTAAATAAGACTGTGGGGTTTCTCATTAAATGTAATTCCCTACTTAGTCAAACTTCTATTTTCCTGATGGACGTTCACTGACTTTGGTGTTACTCTTAAGTTGTCCTGAAATGGAGAATCAAACTTATTGGCCTTAACCCTCTGCAAGTAAATCAGTGTTCATGTAATGGCTATTCCTGTGTTAGTCCTTTCATCTTAGCACAATACAAACAACAATAGCTCCAAAAATGATCTCCTAATAGACAGACCCAACCCATTTTTTTCTTATCTTCAAAGGATTTTGTGCTGTCAACCAGATCAAACTGCAGATGACAGTGTCTAGTTAAAACCTAGCAGGCAATGCTCTGACAGCTTGGCTGCTATATTTATTTTTATATATTAAAATCTGTGCTTGAAAATAGCATCTGCATGTGACTTTGCACAAGAGACTTGAGAATCACAGGGGCTCTGGTTCATCAAAATTAACTAGTATCACCAATGTGCTGAAGCTCATTCTAGAAATGAATGAGGCAAGCACAATTATTGGCAGTGTGCCTAAGCTCACCTCCTGTATGTACAGTGGTAAATCCTGAGGTCTTAGCCTCCTCAAGATCCACATGAGGCAGGATTTTGGAGTATTCTGTAATTCCGGTGTTGTCTGGGTACTTAGTTTGATTTTCCTTTAAATCTGGATAGTTGAGGAGAGGGTGTAGTTCCTGTTTTAGTTTTGTTTGAAGAATGTCATGGCCAACATATGCACATTAGTATTGATGCACTATAACATCCCTGCACTAAGCACACACTTGGGCATAATTTTCATAGCCTTCCTAAGCTATTCTGCCTCAGATATTTGTTCCACTTTGGAGCTTCATTAGTCCTTTTTTGTTATTTTTGCAGGAATTTTTTTTTTCCTTTTCCCTTTTACCCTATTTTTTTAATTGCAGATCTGAATCATAGTTTATTTAATGACATTTCATATAATAACAGGAATTAAAATCTTATTAAAGTATTTATACAAATGCTGATGAAGTTCCTATTTTCAGAGACTGCTTTGTCTTTTGCCAAAGGACAGAGTCAACCTGGCATTATTTGGACCTGCAGGCTATTGTTTGGGATTTAGTCTAGCTCTACAGTTCCTAGTGCTTGACTGCTGGAGGGAGACAAGAGATAACAAAAGGACGTTTTGAGATTCCTGGTGTGTACTGAGAAAAAGGAAGAGGTGCTGGCCAGTGAAAAACTAGTTTTAAGTGAACTTGAGCAGTGAACCTGAGCATCCCATTTCAGGGAATGCAACTCGCTCAAAAATTGTGTCTATTTCTAGGTGAGACTAAGATCTATTCTGTAGACTTAACAGCATTTTTGACAGTGGCATTCTTGAAACCACTGATCTTTTCAGACAGTGTGGAGTTATTCCCTTAGAGCAGCAGAAAGGGAGGAAGCAGCAGCACCAGCACAAGTGATCTGCCCAGATGTTTGCTGCATTGCACTACGTTTGACTCTATCACCCCTCCAAACTACAGTCTTCAGCTTTTCAACAGGAAGAAGAGAAGACATTAGGAGCACCCACCCTACCAGTCTAGTAAATGTTGATATAGACATTGTTTCCAACTGTGTTTTCCTACAGACCATGCTTTCTTTTTGGATACAGGCAACTAAGCATTAGTTTTACTCCTTACACTACAATTGCTCAATTATGTACACATCACAGACAGTTTTGCAAAATCTTTATTTGGTTTAGTATGAAGACTCAAATTCTGCATTTGAGGATTTCTAGTTTTTACGGTATTGCTTTTTGGTATATGTTACTCCTGGCCATAAAGGAGGAAAAAAGAGATAAAAGGTACTGAAGGTGAGCCAGGTGGTCCCTTGGTGCACATGGCAGACTTAAAATACTGTTATTCATGAGAAGCTGGGCAGTCTGTTTGGATGAAACACGCTTGGATGGCCTGGCTTGGACAGTCAGCTTGTAGTATGAGTGGTTCTTTTGGTGGTTCTGTTCTGCTGCCATGTAGAGTCAGAGAACCTGATCTCATGCTGTCTGAAATCATTGTCAGTTTTGGAATAAGCTTCCTTGGGAGAAAGGGTAAGCTCAGACCACATGGCAGAGGAGGCAGTGGGTGGGTACGTATGATGCAGCCACTGTAGCTGAGATTTACTTGTTGTATTTCAAGGACAAAACAATAGTCTTTCTAGCAGGGCTGCCATAATTTAGAGCTGCTTTTACAAGCACTCAGCTGACACTGAGGGCTGTCATGTGTCACACAAGATCACATTGCATCCTTGTCCTTCTTGAAGACTCAGTCTGCCTCCTCAGCAGATAACAAGTCTCCAAACAATGAAGAAGTTGCAATGACATTTTTTTTGTTAACATTCATTTTTACTCAATTGTAGTAGACTTAAACACTGTCTTACACAGTATCATTTCTGGACAGGCTCAGAGCACACATTTCATAGAATTAGAGAATCATATAATTGTCGATTCTATGATTAAGAAGAAAGATCATCTAGTTCCAAACCACTTGCCATGGGCAGGGACACCTTCCACTAGACCAGGTTATTCAGATCCCCACCCAGCCTGGGCTTGAAAATCTCTGGATGTCAGGAAGTGCCTTTTCCATTCCACAAGATTGCCCCTTCTGTTTTCCAGACTTCCTGAAGATGTTTACCACATTTTGTCTCCTATTTATTCTGTTATCATCTCATGATGTAGGCTTTGCTTCATCCCTCACTGTGACTCTCCTTTCATAAGAGAGTTCCTCATTATTCCTCATGAATACTGCTGGGTTAGTAGTACACACATCACAGGGTACTGCCCAAGCAGAAGTAAACTCTGTTTACTTTCAGTTCTCTCTTGACCTCCTGTCATCCTCTAAAAGACAAAAAGACGAGTATCTTAAATATGTGCCTCAATAGTGGCTGATGCAGGAATATCAATAAGAGGAGAGAAAAAGGAACAAAGCCAGAATTCTAAGCAAAAAGGAAAGAAATAGAAACATAATCTAAATGCAGAAAATTTCTAAGTTAAAGGTGAAGAGTTACTGAGATGTCAAGTATTTGTCACATTTGAAGATATTTATCAGATGCTAAGCCAAATTGTTGGGTTTGAACCTTCATGCTCAGTTTGCAGGATACCTGGTTGTCAGTGCCTGGACTTACTCTATTGGAAAATATGTGGCTGTCTATACAGGGAACTATGCAAATCTGGGGATGGAAAGGTACATGTGGTTTATGTTTCACTCATGCCTTTGGACACTTTGGAAGTGTCCAAAACACTCATCTGGACATCAGAACACAGGAAGATGTCTATCATTGTATCTCTTTCTTCTGCTTTCTTACATTTTCCTCCATGAAAAAGGGAACCCTCTGATGTTTTCAGATATTTAGATGAGGGCTGCAAGGAGCTAACATGATCCTGAAACACTGCAGATAGTTTGACACATGCTGTCATTTTGGGAATGTCTGTGTTAAAATCTGTATTCAAAGTTCAGGTGCTGGAAGAGGTGATCAACAGTAAGTGGTTATTCACCACTCTTGTCTTACCTCCTAGCATTGCTGAGTTTGCCTTGCTAAGCTTTATTCTTACAAAAGAAAAGGCTTTAACAAGCGGAGAATGTCTGCTCTGCCTCACCTGTACCGATTTTGTGAAACAAAATTCTTGGCAATCCTTTCCTCCCTGCTGTAGCCCAGGCCAACCAGATGCTCTGATTCAACATAGCCCCACAACAGCTTCCACCATCGTGTTCATATAAACTTTGAGTATTAACTTAGAGCAAAAAAAAGGCTTATGTAAGTGATGTCCTTGGTCTTATGCATAGAGCCAGGAAGCATGATGTAAAGCACTCCCTTTCTTCCTTAGTTATATAATTTAAATGTATTGCATTTCTTTTTTGACAAAGAAGTTCTTCTTTCACACATTGGCTCTAGGTTCTTGAGGCTGAGACCAAATAGCCACAAAATGCTCCTTACTGATTGACCCTTCACAGCTATGTTTTCAGAAGAGATTGAGGAATGTATGTCAATTTGCAGGCATTCAACTTAATACACTGCAGAAGTATGTGATTTATTGGCCAGCCACTCTATCACTCTCTGGTAAAAATGAAGTTAGGTGACAGTGTCTCAGGCCAGACACCCGAAACTGACAAAACTTAAAAAACTCCAACATTGAACCACAGGAAACTCTTCTTGAATAGGCATCTCAACGTTCAGTTCATGACTAAATATAATTAAAGATGTAGATTATTCTACTAATCCATCAAATGTTTTCACAGGACATATTATAAAGTTTGATTACTTTGACAGAGGTAGTTTGAATATGCAGTAATGCTCCTGATTTTTAAACACTTATATTTACAGCTACCAGGAGCTTCTCTTTGAGCATCACCCTGGGTGGATGGAGTCACACCTTGTCCATTTGCATTCTATTTGTGGGGTAGTGAACACCTTTCTGCTGAGCAGATCTCAGATTATATGTCCTTCCATCTGTCCCCTGCTTTTCACTCTGGACAAACACTTCAAACAGCTTTTTTATAAGTGCTTCTTAGATGATCAACCGTAATTCCTTTCAGTGTGAATTCAATTTGATTTTATTTTCCTAAACCAAGGAGGTGAAGTTTAATTGCTTCGAATTTTATAAGTAATTTTAGTCTGCATGAAGGCTGTCTGTGGGTATTCACATAGTTCTGTGTCCATAACTGTCAATGTAGTGTCTTTTTTGAAACTCATACACATGCACACACAATTTTCACGGGGAGAAAAAGGAAATACACTCCCCCCTCCCCCTCCAAGAGTTTTGAGTTATAGCACCAGCCAAATACCTCCTGAAACCGGTCAACTTACATGCGTCTTGCATCTTCCTTAAGGTTAAAAAGAGCCACTTCATTTTAAAATAATGTAATAAAAACACTGCTGTCAGGCGGAGACCTTGTCTGCGAAGCCTAACCTTCAGATGAAGTTTTACAACCAAGTTATAAATCCCTAAAAAACAGAGTTGGTATTGACAGAACCTGATCTAAGAAGTATTGTCCTGGTGGTGAGGGGAGCTCAAACTGTGGGTTTCAAAACAAAGTTGGTTTGATAGCAGAGCCTCTGTCACTTGCACAGATATTTTGGCCATAGGCAAACATCATTCTAGTTTATTTATTTGTTTATGAGTGTGTATTAACCACCAGGATTTGTATATTCTCAACCTCCCTTTGATCTTTTTTTCAAAAAAACAAGAGTTCTGCCATCTGTAAACATTTCTGTGCTGACCATGCCTTTGGCTTAGTCAACATATGAAATCCATAAAGACTTATTTTTTGATAAAAGAAATGGCTAAAGACAATTGACATTATTGTTTGAAGTTTGCGGCATTTCATGTTAATTTAGTAATGTATAAATGGAACAGAGGACTGGATTTGTGTAAAGAACTTGTCCAAGGTTGTAACCCCTAACATATTTTGTGCATACTCTTTTTGTTCTGGTCTCCCATACTAGAAATTTAATATGATTTTGATTAGTTTCTGATGAGTTGAAATTTTGGTAAATGAAACTCCAGTATTGGAGTTTTCTGTCACTGCTGTATTTGGGAAATGATTTAAGAAGACTACTGTATTTGCTTTATTGATCAAATAATAAAAGACATCTCTGAAAGATAAATATTCTTACTGTTTACCTAAAACTGTGTTGATCCATGTGTAATATTTCTCAGAACATTCTGGTTCAAAATGTTTTCAATACTGAGTCAAGTAATTTAAGACATCTATATTCCTTTCTTGACTCTGACATACTGTCACTAAGTTATGACATGACTTTGGTTAAGTCACTTAACCTTTCTGTAATTCACATTATCTCACCAGATGTCAAATGAGGATTGAAATCCATGTTAGTTACCGAAATACTGTGAGATTTTACTGATCCAGATGGAAGAAGTTATAGAGGTAGTTTATGGTTTGGAAAAGGTATAGGAAAGTTTCTGAGTGGAAAAAATAGTGTTCATATATCAAGGATACTGAACTTACTATGGTGAAGATTGATTGTTTGGTATAAGGACGGTTAATCTGTGCGCATCCGTTCAACGAGTTGGGAGAAAATCTACTCACCAAAGTAATGTAACAAGCTGGGACACCATAAGCATCTTGGAGTGATAGATTTGGGCATCTTCTCTCCATTCTATTGGTGGATCAAAGGTGTTCACACAGAGAAGGGCATACCCTTGAGCCAATAACAATCCCTTTTGTCATTTTTGTCTCACATAATGAGATGCAAAGATGCTGATGTGAAGGACAGATCCACTCTCTCAGACAATGCAAGACTGAGGCCCTTTGGACGGGTGAGAAGCAAATGCATACAGGACACTGTTCCAAAAGCTGTATTCTGTAATGATCAAAGATTTGTTAAATGCAACTGTGCCTGACACTATGAAGAAACTGAGCACCTGCATTTATTTTATGAATCTACATTTTGGAAATAACTCATGCAAGTGTGAATGGGAAGATTGGGAAGAATCAGCATGAAGTCCAGACTGTCTGGAGATTGAGACTCCCAGAATTCCTTGATGGACAATACCAAAAGCAGTGATAACTTCTAGTATGCTGGAATGGAGAAGTGCTGGCTGGCTGTAGTAATATGGATATATCTGAGCACAACTATCAGCCTAAGAACAGCCTCTGACTCTGCCTGGCCCTCAGCACTATCCCTTTTCCAGGGCTATCTGTCACTGAAAAGAATTTTCAAACCTCAAAGTGTATGACCAAATGTTCCCCACTAAGATTTAGGAAATGGGAAGCCTTCCTCTTCAAGTAAAAATGTCAGTGTATGAGGGACTTCAAGCACCAAAACTCTCACTTCCTCTATCCTCTCCATGACTACAATGACTATGAACATGTTTACAACCATTCTGTCCATCTGGTAGTTTCTAGGGCTTCTGACTGAACCTGGGTCAGTGGTAATACCACAGTAACATCCTACTGTGTTTGGAATATACACCCAGCTGTGTTTGTAATTTTTAGAGCTGAAACATGAGCTGCACCATCTCAAGGAATAACAGAGGAAACAAAACAATGCAGCAAGACAGCATCCATCTTGTGCTATTCCTGTTGCCTCCCACAGGTTTCATTTAATTTTTCACTAAAAACTTTTCTGTCTGTTAACAGAAATTCAATCAACTATTTGAATAGTAAATTCAAGATTGTTAGCACAAGCAGAAAATCTATTAACAGGACAGTGGATGAAGTTGTGAGAGCTTAACTGAAAATTTACTTGTTAAATTCTGTTTGGAATGTGCCATAGTACATGACGTTTCTGCAGCTTCCTAGCTAGTAAATACCATATTTACTTTGCTTTAAGGTCTAAGGCTTCACTCACAGTGAAAGCTATGGACTGATAACTTCAGTCTTAAAGAGGGGATCTATGCATTTTAGTCCTTTTGGTGAAATTGTATTCAAATATAGGTACATAAATTTAGTCTCTGAAACCCATAAATCTAATATTCTGCTTTTTGAAAATGTTCTGTTTACTATGAAAATTATAAATATTATGAAAATATTCTGCTTTGTGGAAACCTAGAACATGGACCTGCACAGATGAACTGTTTACAGACAGTTCTCCAAAACTGACAAGAAAAGTTTGGAAGGAATTTGAGCTGGAAATGCTGAGCCTAGTCTTTGCTTGTTGTGGCATTAATGCTCTCTCTGCCTTTTTTAAACACCTTATGAATAATATTTAATAAGCCATCATATGTTTAATATTTGATGCTTTGTATGTAGTATACCGTTATTGTGGAATCTAGCAAGTACTCCTAAGTCAATCCATGTCTTGGCAAGTGTAGTGGGTTGATGCTGGCTGGATGCCAGGCACCCACCAAAGCTGCTCTCTCACTCCCCTCCACAAGTGGACATGGGAGAGAAAATATAATGAAGGATTAATGGGTTGAGATAAGTTCAGAGAGACATCATTCACTGATTAACATTACGGGCAACACAGACTCTAATTAGAGATAATATTTGAATTAATGACAAAAAAATCAGAGCAAGATAATGAGAAGTAAAATAAGTCTTAAAAAACCCCACCTTCCCCCCATCCTTTCCTCCTTCCCAAGCTCAACCTCCTCCCTCCCTATGGCACAGGGAGATGGGAACTGGGGGTTATGGTCAGTTTACCACATGTCATATGGTGCTGATCAGGGAGAAGAGACTTTTCCTTGCTCCAGCATAGTATCCCTCCCACAAGAGACAAGACTTCACAAACTTCTCCAGCATATGTCCATCCCATGGGCACAGTTCTCCATGAGCTGCTGCAATGTGGGTCACTGTTCCACAGGGTGCAATCATTCAGGCATTGCCTGCTCTAGTGTGGGTCCCCATAGGGTCACAAGTCCTATCAGGAAACCTGCTCCAGTGTGGGCACGAGTGTGAGTTCCTCCACAGGTGCACCTGCTCCAGCATGGGTTTCCCATGGGTTCACAGCCTTCTTTTGGGCATTTACCTACTCTGGCATGAGCCTCTCCTCCAGGAGCTGCAGGTTGATCTCTTTATCCCCATGGTCCTCCATGGCCTGCAAGGGCACAGCTGCCCCCCACCACGGTCTTCACCACAGGCTGCAGGGGAATCTCATCTCCAGCACCTGTAACACCTCCTCCCCTTCCTCTCTCACTGACCTGGAGGTCTGCATAGCTGATCCTTCCAACTTTGCTCTTCTCTGGCTGCAATTACCTCTGTGCAATTTTTTTTTTTTTTCTAAAATATGTTATCACAGAGGCCTTACAAGCATTTCTGATTGGCCCAGCCTTGGCCAGCAGTGAGTCTGTCCTGGAGCTGGCTGGCATTGGCTCTGCTGGACATGGGGGAAGCTTCTGGCAGCTTCTCATAGAAGCCATCCCTGTAGCCCTTCTAGCACCAAAACCTAGCACCTAGCACTCAGGGGTTTGCTCTCCCAACTGAAGTCAGGCTGACCACAAATCATTTTCCTCCTTTTGGTGTGCGGTGTTGAAACATTTCTAGAAAGGACTGAGCAGTGGCATCCCTTGGCATGGACACACGAGATAAACAGAAATGGCACATTCAAGCTCATCCATACTACAGGTAAATCCATCTTTTTGTCTGTTTTAGGTGGCAACAAAAAGGAAGTTGTATACATGGTTGCACACTATGTCTAGACTTGGATTTAGGATCATGTTTAGTGAATGTGGGTTGAAAGAAACATGTTTGAACACCAGCCTAATTCTTAAAATGAGGACTATATTTTTATCTTAATAACAAATAGTAGAGCAATAAATAAAAAAATCAGCATCTATCATCAGCAATTTGTTACTTTTTTGATCTTGCATATGAAAAGTGTAGAAGTGTCTCATTTTGTGGGTTTTTTTTTAGGTGTGTTTTAATAATCAGTTAGTGCATGCAGAAGCTGTGAACATAAGGCTTCCTTGGACATGGAAGCTCTCTTGGTTGGCTGCAGTGTTGCCACTTTTCAGGGGAAGCTTGAATGAGGGAAAATGTTAAAAATGGGATAAGGAGAGGAGTGTGTTTGGTCTAAAACAACTGTTCTTGTCCCCTCCCTCTGCTTCCCATGCTCAAACAGTGTGACTGAAAATACATTTGTCTTGTTTACCAAATACATGAGAAAAGACTGTCATTGAAATGAACGGTTTGCTGGGTTATACAAATATAGAAACAAAGACATACACCGAGATAAATGAATAAAGGCTGATGCGGAGATTGCAAACTGCCTTAAAGAAGCTGCCTCAGATAGGTCTCACAATGTTAACTCTCATGTGGAACTGCTTAAATCAGAAATCTTGTATTTATTCCCCAAGAACTATGGAAGAGAGTATATCTGTATGGAAAATTAAAACTCAGATCTCAGGGGCCGTCTTTCAAGATCAATGAAGATTCATATAGTTTTGTGTGAAGGCAGTCAGATGCAAGATATTTTTTTTCTTTTAATACTTTACTGCAGGTTTAATTGCAGCAATATTTCAATGCCAAAGAGAGTAATTTGCAGCTTGAATGCAGCATTAGAGCTGCAATACCCGACATTTTAAAACCTCAGTATAAAAATAAGCATTTGGTACTAGTACCACAAGAATTCTCATTTCCTGTTCAACTTTTAAAGAAATTGAAGTTAAATGTCTATATTAACGTTTATAAAATTTTAGGAGTGATTCCCTTATTACATAATTAGCTTAAGCACTCTGCATATCTGCCGATTAGAGACATTACTCAGAGCCTGCCCTGGAACAGCTGCATTCCTAGACAGAAAAAGATACTAATGTGGCCCTGGGGGAGAGCTCTCCATTTTGACAGAATAAAACATTCTTGGAGTACAGTTATTACAATTCATAATTGTTCACTTTAGGGGAAACAAAAGCAGGGAAAAAAAACCCCTACCTTGTTAATAAAACAAAGATTTCTCATAGTTTTAAGTCCGTATTTCAAAATTCTCTGCAGCTGAGTATGCAGGTATCTGGAGGGGAGGAATTTCTCCATATTATATATAATGAGGAAGCCAAAGAAGGAATTCTGACTACATATGGATCCCTAAATCTGATCAGATAGTGACAATAAGGGTAATGACAACCAGGATAAGTATTAGAGACTAGCACTGTGATTCAGCTGATTAAGCATGAGCCCAAACTGCACAAATTTAGAAGAAAAAACACACATGAGTCCATTTGGCTGCATCTGTGACACAATTACCAGGTGATAGGATTTCATCAAAAGATGCACAGAAAAAAGGAAATACGGCAGAAATTCAGCTTCTCTGAAATTACACAGCAGTTAATGATTCCTCGGCAAACGTGATCAGGAACTGCTACACTATTTAAAAAATCTTTTAATTGCTACAAATTGTGTGACAGAGAGAGCTACTGTGATGTGCAGACTGTTTAGGTAAAGTGGGCTAAAGCACAAACAAGGAAGTCTAATAAAGCATAGTTGTGTGGTCCCTAAAAGGAGCTCAATCAGGATTGTAATGAAAGTATCCTGCTGTAAGATGTCTTCATCCTGAAAGTCTGGAAAAGTGGTGGCCTGTTCTGAAGCTGCTGGTACTTCTGAATTATTTCTGACTCTTGAAGAAAAAGACACCACCTTCTTACAAGTTAAAGAACACACATTTAATTGAAAGAAACTTAAAATTTTATTCCAGAGGGTCCAATGTCTTTTATGCAGCTTCAGATTCACTTGAAAAAAAGCAAGATAATTGTAGCTCTCACTACACTTTAAAATGGTTCTGAAGATCTGTGTCCCATCTGGGCGACCTTTAACAAAGCAATTATTGCTCTAGTTTGTGAGCACAGTTCTCCTATTTCCTGCCTACAATTCAGTGTGATAGAAACTATGGAGAAAACTTAATTAATCTTACTGACTTGAACCTCCTTTCCTGAGTCAAATGTAAAAGACCCTTCTGAAACCATCATGCTTTCATATCCTCCAAAGTGGTGTCAAGTACTTAGAATATTGCCAAAGTGTCAGAGAGTCCAGGAAGTGCAGTTCACCACAAGCCAGGGCTGCCTCTCCTGCCTCTCTGAGGCATTGGAAAGAGCAGTTGTAGTGAGGCACATCATGTGCTGTAGGTGCCTTACTGCTGCAGTTCTTTCTGCTATGAGCAGAGGTGGACTAACAGAGCTTTGGAGACCTAACAGTTTGAATTGCTCATTCCTCTTTTGACTCTGAGTATTATAAGAAGTCAGTGGATCAATCAGATGTTCTGAAACTAGCCTGGTTTGCAATCTTCAAAATTAGTATCAGTTTTAAACCCCTTTACTGCTCCAGCTGGGAAATCTGAGGTTTCATTGTATATCTGCCTTTAAAAACTATTTTGTTTGTATTCATATAGTGGTGAGAAGACCATTATGTAATTCATATAACATCCAATAGTGTTATATAAATATATAGGTTTTATATATATATATATGAATCCATAGGTTAAGAAATAAGAAACTATTTTTTTTTACATTTCAAGCCTACTCTGAGACTGTAGCTTTTAAGTCTAACCTGAAACTTAATGAGTTAGCTTGCAGCTTAAGAAAGATTGTATAAGAAGTCAGAAAAATTACTAAAATCCATAGAAAAATTAGGGTGAAGCCAGAAATGACTGTACAGGAGTGAAAATTAAAGATTGGGAAAGAAACAGAACACAGAAGAAGGAACTTGAGAAGAGTATATGAGTGTAAAACACTGGAAAGCCCAAAGGTGATCTAACTACATTGATGGATGCACGTTAGACTTACATTAGATTGCTCTGAAAATATCCGCAGTTATATCCTTTCCTATTATACACTGTGAGTACTGCTGGGACTTATCTTTCTATCTATTGCATATGTACCTAGAAAAAATACAGATGTTTTTGCAAAATGGATTTGCCTAAATGTACTTGGTTTGTGTGATTGCTAAGCCTCTCAGAACCAAGATTCTTACAGATGAGTCTGGTAATTATGAGTTCTGGTTACCTGAGTGGATCTCCCTAAAAGTTAAGTTGAAAATCCCCTATTTTTGATCTGCAGGAACAGAGGAGGGCTTAACAAAGAATATTTTGCACACCACCTAGTCAACATGATCACAGCATGTTCCATTTTCCTTCTTTATAACAATCAGGTTGAGACACCTTTCAACGTTCATAGACTACTTTTTTTCTACCCCATCCACAAATGTTTAATTATTTTCTAGGAAGAAAGTTAGAAATCTTAAGATATAGTTTCTAATTGTAACTGGGTTCTAGACATAGATCAAAATTTTTATTTTTCTCTTTTAAATCTGATGTAGATTTTCGGTAGAAAACACAATCAATGGTTAGGGAACCAATAGCAAAACAGGCAATGGGCTCTACAGACTTAGTGATGGCTTCCAGGAATTGTTTTCACATATAGCAAAGGACCTGCAGTCTTCAGAGACTCACCGTGGGACCAAGCAGTTTGTGATGATGCTTGATGGCACTGAATGGAGAGGGATTGGATTTGCAGCAGCATGGATATGGGTCTCTGTTTATGGGACTGATATGTCTAAGAGGAATTGAATTACCTAATCAGTTACAGAAACCAGACTGGTTACCTACACAGGCCATTTCTTAGAGTGGTGACTGCTCAGTGTGTGTTGCCAGGGTCAGAATTTATTAGACACTTAGTAAAAACTTGCCATGTGGATGGTGGCAAGCAATATGCTATGGTATTAACACAGTGCATTGGTAGTTTTTACTGCAATATTAATAAATTTATGCTTAGATACAGAAGCGATATAAGCAAGCTTTAGCCAGAGTTGTATTTTTTGGGAAACAAAATATTAACAAGCCAAGATAGCATGTTCTGATTGTTGCAAAATTAATTAACAGATATTAGGGATGAGTATAAGTTATGAAGGCTAATTTTACACATTATATGGTCAGCTGAAGAATATATATAATTCACAGCAATCAAGAAAGTGGGAATGGTGAGATAAGATTTTGAGTAAGGTTCTCAAAGCCTTTAGGAAGCTCCGTTCTTGTTGATAATTAATTGGAATTTTCAACTTCTGGCAAAAATTCTAGCAGACAGCCTGCAGGACATGATCTGTAAGATTATTAGCCCAGACCAAGTAAGCTTTGTAAATTAATGACTACAACTAGAGAATTACAATGAAAATACTGAATATTATCTAAAAAGCTAGTGGCATGCAGGAACCCTGGCAGCCTATGCAACCAATAATAAAAAGACCTTTGACAAAATAAACTTGAGTTTCCTATATGCCCATTAGGAGAGAATTCAGATATTTATAAGCTTTTATGAACTTTTATATAAGGCTCTCAAAATAAATAAAAATTTAAAAACTACCTCTGTTGGAAACTTTTTCAGTGGAGGATGGTGCAAGTCCAGTTATGTCTCATGGTTTTTTTCTTAGTTTTCTAGTATTCTTGGAAGCAGAAGAAGTTGAGCAACCAGTATAATTGTTGACTGTATCAGTACAATACAATATTCATTCAGGTCATTTACAAAAATTAATATGAATATCCATAGCTAAAGGACTATCAGTAGCAAAATTATTTCAAATGAGATTTTTCAGTGTGTCTAATAGCATTTCACCTAATCATGTTTATAATAGAATTTCTATTACTTATTTCTAAAACCACATTATTTTCTCTTACATCTACAATGCCTCCACAAACTTAACATCACTGGTGTATACTCTAGGTAAAATAAACGTAATGTCTGTACAAAAGACAACTTAACCTGCTTTGTCTAGTGAAATATCTACTATCGTTTGGAATAGTACCTTCAGGAGTACTGAAATCAAGTGAACCGTATATATAGATAAATGGTTTCTACGAATTACTTTGCCATTGCTTTCACTGA
Organism: Vidua macroura; assembly: GCF_024509145.1. Lineage (NCBI taxonomy): Eukaryota > Metazoa > Chordata > Aves > Passeriformes > Viduidae > Vidua > Vidua macroura. The sequence continues at coordinate 60,835,375 of NC_071571.1, forward strand.
AGCAAGTTCAGTGAAATATCTTCTGTGATCTGGTCTGCATGACCACTGATAAGAGTATATTAAATTTTCTTGAATGCAATAAATGTGCCATGACATTTTTCAAAATCTAACCAATTATTAAAAAACATAGCTAAAAGATAGTGGAATGCTAATAAATAAGAGGTAACACCTGATATATACTAAAAAATAGAGAAGTCTATTGGCTAGAGAAGTTGTAGATATCCTATCCCTGGAAGTGTTCAAATGCCAGGTTGGATGGGGCTTTGAGCAACCAGGTCTAGAGGGAGGTGCCCCTTCCTGTGGCAGGGGCATTGGAAACATGTGACATTTAAAGTCTACTTCAAAGCAAAAAAATTCAGTGACTCTATGATTATCCATTCCTTATTTCATAATTCTTATCTGAATAAGAATTGAAAGAATATGAAATTTCATAATCTTATATTTAGCCTCTGGCAAAGAAAGTTACTTAAACAGCGTGTCTAAAAGTCAGTCAAAATATCACACAGAACTTTATTCTGATGGCTGGTTTTGGTAAAAGCCAATATCTGTCTGTTTTACTACACAAGGTGTTTCCATTATTGGGGTAAGGTAAATGATGCTGCCAGATGATCTTGGAGTATGTCATAGGTACTGACTTGAAAGTAATTTCTCCTTCTGTGTAATTCCCCAGTGCCTCTAACACAACCTTGCCACAGGTACTGTGAAATTCAACCTGAAATTATACCAAGGAAATTAGTATAAAGATGTTTCTTAATTGATTTACTATCACTATCACTTGAGATAAAGGCATATGACCTACTCATGAAATACCTAGGAAGGACAGGAAGACAGAATAAAACTGTACTGTGCGTCCTATGATTACTCCTCCAGGCTGATCACAGAGGCTCAGGAAGGAAAAATGTTCCTCCAGTCTAAGAACATACAGGAGACTATGCATAAAAGTCTTGTCCGTGTAAAAATAAACGCCATTACACCATCACTTAAAAACACGATCAATCCACAGCTGTGCAGAGTAAGAATGAAACTGACTATGGAGAGAACTGCCAATAGTGAAAGAGATTTCACTAGTAAAGCAGATTTAGACTAGAAATTTCGGCAGATTCACATTAGAAATTGCATGCAAATTTTTATCTGCCGTTTTATTTAGTCACTAAAGGAATTTGAGGTTTTCTCCTCACTCAAAGGCCTTAAATTAAAACTGAGTGTGAGTCCTGTTTTTTAACTTCAGATGTCTTCTGCATGGACCCATGCTGCTGGGTAAGACATCCAAACTTCCTTCTGATTTAATGGGAAAACATAAATATATGCAAACAGCACTTGGTTCATGCAATCTGCTTTGGGAACATTTAACCATAAGGGAAACATGACAGAAAGATACTATTTCCTTTTTTATTACATTTTTATAAACAATTTTCAGGACTAGCTCACAGGTGAACATGTCATATGAATCTCGCTGTGCATGGCCTTAAAGTCACATGCAGGAGAGCTACTGAAAGATATGGAACTTAAATGGAAAAGGAGTGAAATCTGAAGGCCAGTATTATTTAGAAAGATATAGGTCAGTCTGCCTTTAGAATGTTAATTCTAGGAAATAGAAATAATCAAGACTGAAGTTCTGCTGAAAGTTGAAGACACTGTAGTGATAAGTAATGTTAAACTTAGTTATCTAGTATCCTTTCAAAAGGCAAGTGATACTGGCAGAGGAGGATGTAATGAATGGTACTGCAAAACTTAAAATCTCCTGAAATACCTGAAAGTAGTAGATTAAATGGGAAAAGGAGTACAAATGGGTCTTTTCAAATGAACAGTGACAAAACTGGAAAGAGCAGAAACTCCCAAAATGCACAATATGCACACCAAAATTATCACTGAAACCTGGATGCTAACAGGTGCAAAGGAAAGAAAGTAAATCACTTTAATGGAAAAACGCTTTTGTAAAAAAAAAAAAAAAAAAAAAAAAAAAAAAAAAATATATATATATATATATATATATATATATATATGTTGTGCAATGTAGCTCTTAGGAAGACATCTTTTCTCCAAATGAGACTGACTTCTCTAACCACATGTGTGTTTAGACATTATTAGTCACGGAATTTGAATGCAGGAATGCAGGAATGAGCATTGCAGGATTAGCCTTTTCCTATCCTATCTAGTCATATCATGGTAAGATCTGCCTTGTGTTAGCTGGGTAGCCTTGCAGCTCTAGCATCACTACTTTGTGCTGACATATCATACCTCCCATTTAAAAAAAGTCCTTTTTATCTATTATTCTTTCCTCTTGCAAGGCAGATACGTATTCATTATGTAAGAATAAATATGGTCTGCATATTTTGATTCCATGATCAAATACAAAGTTTTCCCGTGAGTGAGTACGTGCTGCTTATAATTCTTCTATATTGCAGTGTTTCACAACACTGCTGACAAGTCACATCATTTCCAAGGTTCTTAAAAGCAGTTAAAATAATGTTCATACTAGCAATAATTAGCAAACAGACTATATGAATAATCACAGTCATTCCCACAAAGATTTCTTGTTTTCACAGACTAATCCATTACCTGCTTCAATGAACCGTCTTGTTGTTAATTTGCAAGGCTTTCACCCCTAGGTGATGGAAATACCTGCCCTCTTCCCAGTCTCCCATTAAGTATGGTTTTCAGTAATATGTATAATTCATGAGAAAAATTTGTTTGTCAAGCATTCCAGACAGGTCAGTTAAATCCTAGATCAATTGATAATGTTCACACCAACATGGCCTGGAATTAAAATAACCCTTACACTGGCTTCAGTATTTCCTTTAAACTAACGAGTTAGGCTTCAACTTTTAAAGGTGCATGGGAATCATTATTATTTTAAATAAAGATTAGCAGCAGAGCTTTTGTAGAAAAAACAGATTGCTGCTCTGAATGCAGTTCTTACAATGCTAGCAACCAATGTCATGCACTGTCACAAATGCATTCTGCCTTTTCTTGCAGCAGCAGCATGTGGGGAGCTGAACGGGGAAGACAATTCAGGTAGATTTTATCTTCTAACACATCAGGGTAGAATCTATCTGGCACAGTGATGTTGTCATTCAACTTTTTTTTTCTTTTTGGTGGTATAGATTAAAATTTTCATCCTCATTGCATCTCCCACTGTCCCAACAAAAAATCTCCTGTCCCATGCAACTCAAAATATAATGAGCAAAATCTACACAGAAATAGAAGTACCCTTGATAAGGACACTTGATAAGCAGAAAAAGTCAACTACATATATAATCTCTTCTGTAGCTAAAGGGCCTGCTTTCTGTTTCGAGGATTCTTTTTCTCTTATGTGTCCTTATGTCAGCTCTAAGCAGAAATGCAACATTTCTGTTCAGCATCAGAGCCTTCATGAAGGGGAAGGCAGAGGACAGCATGGCAAAAAGTTGGGTTTTTTGTATATGATCTCCTGGACCTTCTGATGTCAATGGAGATCTTCTGAGTGACGTCAATGGAAGCAAGGCTCAGTAACTAGGGCTTGGTCTGAAATTCAATACAATTAGAGTTTGATGAGCCTTGTGTTTCCCTCCCAACTCAGGATATTATGTGGTTCACTGTGTTTTGATACACATAAAAAAAAATTCTGAATTTATGAAATTTTGTATTTTATTATCTCAACTTCCCAGTTACACATGCATACTGTATTTATTTGATTTATTTTTCCATTTATATTTAAAACCAGCAATCAGAACTCTGGATCCACTCAATGTAAACAAGTCTGAGTACTACAGTGCCCACATATAATTAAAAATAAATATATGTAAATGTGACATTTGAGTGAACAGATGTAAATACATCAGTCTGGTACAAGCTAGCATTTCCTGCTCATAAACATTATTCCCTTATTGCTCTGTACTCACTGTGCTTAATCCCACAGGAAATATGATGTTCGTTGTTATGTTTTGTAATCTATAGAATTTTATACTAATGTATGCAAAGAGCTGTGACGCCTTCATAAGTGCTTCTGACTAAATGAATGTTTAAAAAGAAAACAAAGTTTTGCAGCACTTAAAATAAGAACTTATTTGCATTGCATACTGGAAACCTAAAAATTCACCTTTTGTCTTAGGTCACCAGCAATTCTCATTGAGCCATACCTCCATAAATAGCTGATTGTGGAATTCTCACTCGGACCAGCAAAAGTTGGGCTAGATCCTTTCCATATCCTGTTCATGGGCTGTTAGGTCCATCAATAGAAGCCAGGACAAAGGCATATCCCTACCTCCCTGGGGAGGTCTGAGACACTGTCATAGACAAAATTCCTAAAACAAGTATCAGATGTGGGCAGGGTTCACTTCTGCAGGTGCTGCATTGGAGCCTCCAATGCCTTTTTCTTTGTCTGTTTATTTTGATTTTTTAAAATTCAATCTCTGTTCTCTTTCTTCAGTTGACAAGTGGCATGACTCACGTTAGCAACTCTTCCACTGGCTGCACAGGCAGATGAGAAATCTAGCACCAACTTAATGCTGAATTTTTTGTTGTATATCTTAGAGATTCAGAAGAAGCTTGAGCCAGCTCAGCCAGGAAATTATACAAAGGGCAAAAAATTAAGGATTTATTAGTTTGAATGATCAAATATTCTGGGGTAGCAAGAATATCACACTCTAATATAGGAGTACAGCTTGCAGAGAGCACATTCATGTTTGTGCTGAACATACAAACCCTGCATTTGCACAAGCCCACTGGGATGGCTGCATGTGATAGACAAGGCAGGTACCAAGGCAGATACTTTAAAAGTATGTTCTTCATCAGGTGTAAACCCTACCTCCATTTTAATGAAGTGGCGGCTGCTTCTACCAGCTGGCCCAAATTTACTTATATTTTAAAGCTTATGCTGTATTGTTTCTTGACCATATCAAATGCATTTTCTTGTTTGTGTCTCGGCTTTTCAAATTCAGTAAACTTCTTGCTAAATGATCATTTAATTGCCAAGAGTTCAGATCATGCAATAGTTTAATGAGGGGAAATGTGTGGATATAGATACTCAATTTGTTTCCTGATAGCTAAACAAATCTAAGTTTTCTGTTTGCATATGAAAGATCAGTCTCCTTACTATCAGGAGAAGTATGTTCTGCAGGGCCAGAACTATCTTTCTCTTCTATTTGCCCAGTGGCCAGGCAAATGCTTTTTATTGTGTTTTAGTTGTGCCTAGAGGTTAGGTCATGGATCAGGGCCTCCCTAAGCCAGATACTAGACAGAGGCTTGACAAACATATAGCTTTTACCCTGAAAGCCTGCTGATTTGTATAACCCTCCAGTTACATAAATAAGGGTTTTGTTATCAAGGTGTCCTTGTTCCATGGGGTTGTTGTTTATGTCAAATGTTATATTTAATTGTCCCTATGCTTAGATAAGCACATGCAGCACAAACTATGCAACACTGCTCAGACCTTGCTCCTGCAGCCAGTGTGTTAGGAAGCTGGGAAAAGAAGATGACAATTTCTGTGTTGCAGCACAGAGGGGGTAAATGGAGGAAAAAGCTGATGCTGAGCAACTGGCACCCATGCTATGTGCATCTTGGGGAGGTTTCTTTCAGGGTAACTCTGATGTGCCCTAGAGGTAGAAGTGCAGCTTCTGGTACAGTTTCACCCCAGAAGAGTCCAGTTTATGCCTTTCAGATTGTTTCACACTTAGAGACAGGTACATTGCATTGATTGCAAGATTTGCTCCAGACGTGCAGACTTCATATTAATTTAAAGACTAATTAGGCAGTTGTGGAGGCTCTGTCCAGCTCAGAACACAAGCAAGACTTGTCCAGAGATTGCAGAGTGTCTCTTTCACCTTCTTTAACTGCCTTCTGAGGGAAAAAATAGGGAGAAAAACACATGAAAATGTTTTTTTAAATTTTAAATGACAAAGGAACGTGCTCATTTCCTTGACTGTCTGAAATGCTGAAGGTGTGAAATAACATTTAATTTTATTACAAGAATAAATGTATGTTTCCTCTAGAAATGATCTTCCTTCTGCAAAACTTGCAGAAAAAGGAAGCCTGACCCAGTTAAGGCCAACCTGCATTTCTACAACAGGTATGATATACCATATTTTACAAAGAGATATTGTCCACCTTTCTCATCTGAAATACACATGAAATAGTTTTGTATCTGCTGTTAACAATGGCAAAAGAACATTTACAATCTTCAGAGTTAACTCTGACAATAAGATGCTCAAGTTAATTCCTAAGTGGGTTAAACTGATTAACTGCACTTTTTTTCCCCCCAGGAAACAGTATCATCTGGCACTATGACATCATTGAAGATTAGATACAATGTCATATAAATTTGTAAGGAGTCCATCTTCAAAATTTTAGTATTTCTTCAGTTTTTTTTTTTAGTATAAAAAGTAGCACACATGTAAGATAAGTTAAAGTTATCTCTGACTAAGGAAAAATAGTTCTCTACATATTGACTCTAAATGCAGCATATGTTTCAAAATGTTTTCTTTTTCAGCTACCAGCAAAGGAAATAAGTTTCAGGTTGTATCAGTGTCAGATGGGGGCAAAACACATTTCCAAACAGGAGGAAAAGCTTTTTTTTTCATAGGAGTATCCTACTCTGCACATGAACACATAAGGTCTAAGGAAAAATGAGCAACACAAGAAGTCCAATCCTATTCACAATACTTCACACCAAATATTATCCTGCAGTCTTTCAAGGTCCTTACCATGCAGTGGTCAAAGCTGGGGCATCCTTGCTTGCAACTGATATTTTTAGACAAGACCAAATGTAGACCAAACTCAGGAGAGTGGACTCAGCATATACAAGGTTTAGACTTATCCCTGTAATTGTATGAGGGATCAGTGGATTAGGTTTCAGCTACAGCCACTTTATTTGTAGAGAAGTAGATTAAAAACCAGAAGATTTTTAGTAAGATGACAGCTATGGAAAGATGAACCATGAAACTATCCACAAAAAAGAATTAATTTGATTCAGTTTTTTTCCCCCATTTTTCAACCCTTTGAACTCTAGGTATTTCAACAGGCCATCAGAGACCTTTAATGGGATAGGTACCATGTATCCTAGGAAGCAGTGGGGCATAGTCTCTGTATTTACTATTTATTTGAAATATTGTGCTTTATGCCCCACAGGTCCTCTGAGGGCCATCAGGAATCTACACTGCATGGTTAACAGCCACCTGGAGATAGAAATAACACATACATTGTGAATTGTTTTACTTTTCCATCCTAGTTTATTGTGAGAGGAACTAAATTCTAGTTCTTTGTCAGATGTGTGCCTGAGAACTTTTGTTTAAAATGTAAGATGTCACTATCTTTGGCACATGACCTGCTTCTTAACAAGAAATAAAAGGGTCAAAGGGGTCCAGGTATTCCACTCAGCACACAGTTTATAATGTCTTAATCTTCCTGGCTCCACCAAAGTTTCTTTCCACCATTATGGTTTTCCTGTCTAAAAGCATGAAGAAATCATAGACTGAGGTTTGGTTTAAGCTTAGGAATTCTCCAGTCTCCTGGGTGATAAGTAATCCCAAAGAAATATCAATAACAACAAATATCCCAATGCTGTATCATAGAGAAACACCTGGGAAGAAACAAAAGGGAAGCAAGCACATAATGCTCCTAACATTACTTACCCTTTTCTACCATGTCAAGCCAGTTGGATCTCTCTTCTGTTTTTCTTCACCTGTGCACGTTTTTGGAGGTAAGACCTGTTACCTTATGTCTGTGGTACAGTAAGCCCATTATATAGAAACTTTTTGTTATTATCTCCTTTGCTCTGGAGTGCATTGAAATCCTTGCATATTGTGTGAGTTAAACACATTAGTATTGCACTCCCTCATCTTTGTTACACATATTTAAAGGACCAGTCCTGTTTATGCTTATTAACATTGTCCAGCTTTGTTAATCATACTTTTTTTTGTCCTTGTGGGGTCATGGTCAAGGATAAACATTTGGCTTAAGTGTTGTGAGGAATAAAGGCGTAGCTAGTTGGAACATAACTAAGTAAAATTCCTCTATGAACTTATTTTCATTTAGTATATCATATCCTGACACAGAAAGTTGCACATTAACCAGACATGTGACTACATGCTACTTTAATTGTTTTGATTTGGTGCTCTGCATAGCCAGAGGCTTTTTCTATGTATTAATAAACATTACATTAATTTTCCATTGTTCCTGGGCTTAAGATATCACAGGTCAAACTGGAGCCTCATGAATCCCACTGGAAAACAAGACCAAACAAAAATGCCATATTGTGTCAGGAAGTGATGTCAGTTGCTGGAGTTTTGCTTCCAAACTTCTGTGTTTTACTTGACTTATGAAGCTGTTTTCCTGTGCAAACCCATAGGCTTAATACTTGTGGGAATGACTGAGAACAAACATCTTGCAGTTTTACTGACTATCAATGCATCATTCTTTGACAGACTATTAACAATCTGTTGACCTACGTAAAAATTGGAGTTTCAGGGAAAAAGAAAGTGTCCCATGTCTGCTTATCGATAAAATGCTCACGCTGCATAGATACATGAGTATATTGGATTGAGCTGCTTGTAGTTAACACATTCAAGATCCTACTTATTGTCAATATCTGACCCAAAACCAATGATTCATGTTCCAAAGAAAATGCTGCTTTTATATTTTTCCACCAACCCAGTCTCTCACCACAGACCCAAGTTATTCCCCCAACTACTGCTCTACATCTGGGTGACATGAGAGATAATTGCAGGACGCTTACAGTCCTGATAAACTATGGTTTCCCTTGCTCTGCAGCCCTTTGAAGTTGCAGACAGTTTCATGATAATTGATAATCTAATCTCTTCCCAGCCTGCTTTTTTTTAAAAGGCTGCTCTGAAAAGCAAGAAGGGGAAATATTACAGCATAAATATTGATTGCTGCATGCAGAGGTCACTGTGTGGGGATTGCACTTTTATCAAAAGGTTCTTGCGAAAGGTGAAGTTTTGGCAAGATCCTAATAATATCTGTGGAGTGCTAGTTAAATTCAAGGGGCAGAGAGAGGAAAATTATTTTTTATACTTAGTACCTCAAGGCTATACATGGCAATTACTATTGCAGAGGCAATAAAGAAGTTGTTAATTACAGGTTTTATACCCTTGTAGCCCAAAGTAAGAATGAAAGGACTAAAGGTTACAAGGGGTACGGACGAGAGGAAAGGACAGAAGAGTTGCTGGAAGTTTTGTGCTTTTTAGTGAAACAATAAGTTTTAGTGGGTTAGGACATGACAGAGGGGAAATTTCAATCTGATCAGGATGAAGACTTGAAATCTTAGCATTTGCTTTATTGCCTTTCATATTTTTGCTGGGATTATGTATTTACCTAAAACCTTCACATTGATTGTTGTCATCCACTGGAGCCAAGACATTGCATCAGAACAATGTAAAAAATATTAGAGTTTTGCAGCTCTAAATATGTTTTAGAGACATTTTAATGTCTGAAATTCTGGACAGTGGTTTTGTCAGGGACTCTCTCTGGAAATACAGGGGAATTGGTAAGTGGAACAGTTGTACTTTACAAGCACACAACAAAAACGTGGTAAATATCTGTGTGCTTAACAGAGGCAAGTTGTTTGAAAATGAGAAAAGTTTCCGTTCCATTCCATTTGATGAGCTTATCCTTTGTGATAAGTGATATTCATGAGAATTTGTAGTACTGTAAAATATGTTAACCAGAGGCATGTAATTTTATGAATGCTGACAGGGATAAATATATGCGCCTGCACACACACAAAACTCACACATACTTAATGAGAGCAAAATTAAAGTCTTCTGAAACAAGGCTGATTGATTAAAACTCAACAGACCCACACAAATATGAACACTAATACACATGGCTCATAAAGCGCTTTCACACCACATCTTTAAAAGGGCAATGAAAAAACTAATTTCTTACCAGACCAAACAGTTAACTGTGCCAGACAAAAAATGGGATAACTGGTGAGTAAAAGGCATAACTGGCTCACACATGATTTCCTCTCTTCTTTCCCATTTTTTTCCCCTGACTGTGCACCACTGCAAATTAGAGCTCTTTGACTTTGAGCCAGACCATATTTCCAGATTACTGGAAATGGCAACATAGTTTGACCTTATCCCTCCTCACCCTACTGGTCTTTAAAGTATAGAACAGGGCTGTGGTAGAGCTGTCTACTTTGGTTTTGCACCTTCTGAGAATTCATCAATTGCATTACACTTGGCATGGTTGTTTGTAAAATTGGATCCAGGCAGTGATTTATTTGCAAAAATCAATAGCGTTGAATTTGACAAGGAATAGGTCTTATAAGCCAGGTGGAATTTGATACAACTGGGAAATACTGTGATAGTCCAGCATTCTCCTTTTCAATTCCTCTTTCTGCTCTCTCTTTTCTCTGATCTTTTAGATGCGTGTCAGTGCCTTACTTGTAGGTATTTAGATAATACAGACATTATTGCTGCTCTTTCTACTCCACCATCACCCCTTCTGATCACAGTAATTGCCGTCACTAATACTGATTTCCAGCAAGTGAAGTTTCTTCACTCATTCTTCACCCTTCTATTACCTGTATAAGTTGTGCTCCTTCTTAAGGTTTCTGCAGGCTTCCTTAGAACATCAGGCATATGAGTTTCTGGAGAATCTTTTTCACAAGAAAGTTGAAAGAAGAATTTGGTCTCTCCATGTATAATGGCTCTCACCATATAATTTGGTGAGAAACATAATTCTGTGGGAGCCATTGGACACCTGCAAATTCTCTGTCTGAGCATTGTGAATGTCCAGATAATTTGTTTGGATCATGTTTCACAAGTTAAAATCTCCTGGTTGTCTCTGACCCACTATGCATGTGTATCAAAGTTAGTCTGCAACAGTGCTGTAGATCTGAGATGGTCTGGAACTCTCAGACTCACTGCAAAACCTCTCTGTGGCTTATTTATCAGACCTTGGTCCAGGAAGTCCTCAATCCATTCATATGCATTCCTATCATTATTATTTTTTCTCTGATGTCTCTGTTATGATATCACCTTTGTTTTCTACTTCCTCCTCCTACCCTCTGTACCTCCATATGATTTCTCATCTTCATTCTCTCAGCTTTATGTATTTGGTAATCATTCTCCTCCCAGAGTGATGTGAGGAGACTCCTCAGTATGTTAGATCTCCCATACCTTATTCAGAAGAGAATAAAAAACAGAAAAAAGAAATTAAAATAGCTCAAGAAATCCACTTACCCTAGCCATGTAAAGTCAGGTTTGGATTTTGACACCAACATCCTCCTCTTGTATTACCTTGAACATAATTTTTTTCTTCCACTACTTCTCTTTTTAAGTTTTCCTTGTCTCTCTTTCTGGATTCTTGACTCTACACCTTTCCTCCCCCTGCCCCACTCTCTCATTCCTTTTTCCCCATTCTGTAAGAGATCATAGATGTAATTTGAATTATCTGAGGACAGCAAGGGCAAATAAATATATGCTGGCTGATTGACTCTGGTCAGCCAGTCTGAAGAAAACACATGGCTTCTCTGTCTTTTATCTCAGAGATAGGAATTGCTATGGAAAATTATTAGCTACTACTGTGGCCTGTGTCAGAGTCAGGTAAGGAAGCATGTAGTAGCTTTATATAGATAAAAGCTTTCAGTGTGCTTAATTTTCTGGCTAGAACTCTCTTCCATTTTTTTCTAGGAATTTTATAAAGCAGTAATTTTAACACACAGCTTTCGCCATGACCAAACTCTTGTGTTTATGTATTTTTAATATGACAACTTTTAGAAGATGATGTGTGGGGAGGTGTGGTGTGGGAAGAAACTGCTGCACTTTGGTTAAAGTACCAAGTATACACTTAATATAGAACAGAAGGGGGACACATTTTTTCTCTCAACCTTGAAAGAACTTCTTTATATGCTTATGGTACTAAAGGTTTTCTTCTTAATTTAATATGTTGTTTGATCCTAGTTTCTTGGCCTGATTTAATGTCCTTTATTTTCAGAATTAAAGCTTTCTATCCTGGTTTCTTTGATTCCCTAGCAGTGTTTTCATGTGTTTGTAATATCCTTTCTGTTGGATGTTGTTTCTTCTGTGTCATCTGCCCTGTCTGTGATAGACTTTTCTCTGGTGTAAATTCAGGTCAATATCTGAGTGGAGAGGAAAAGCATTTTTCTAATTTTCTCTGATTCTGGAGAGCTTTTGTACAGTTTTCTTCAGTGTGCTGTTTTTTAGTATCTTCACCAGGAGTGTGTAAGACTCTGCCTAGCAGACTATGTCTCCAGTATCACTTCTGCATGTTACTTATGAGAGGCTTGCTCTGTGTCTTTCCTGTATAGTTGCACTGGAGGTAATTTGGGCACAGAAAGACTTTACATGCTAAGATGAAAGTGATATGTGGCCATGGAGGTTTTTGTTGTTACGGATGAGGATGGTTCTTTCTTGGGAAATCCCATTTATGCTCTTCCAATACTACAGTCAGGACAGATATATTAGAATGGTCACCAAAAAAACCCCATTGCCATTATTTTGAAAGCAGAAAAGTAAGATCTACAAAAAAGTTTAAATAAAGAGTAATCAAGAATTTTCCTATCAAGAGCTGATTCATAGCTCATAAAAAAATGTGGGTTTTTTTACAAATTAAAAACACTTGAGACTTCATGTGTCTTTCTTCTGTGGTCATCATGGGCCATCTAGTCACAATATACTCATGGTAATCCTTCCTGCATTATTCAATAGAGAGATATAGCTGGGAAGAAAACTGCATTTCATTAATGTCTTTTTATTCTGTTTCATGTAGCAACAGGATAAGGTTCTGCCCCTTTTGCAAGCATTCACATTCTGATCTCTAACAAGACACTTGAATATCTGTGGATTGTGTGAAATACACAGAGAAACTGCTGCTTTCAGAGCTACTTCCCTACAGCAGAGGAAGCAGACAATGCTCTGGGGGAATAAACTCTGGTTTGCTGTCCTAAACTATTACTCTTATACAAAATTCCTTTTAGTTTATCCTACATCCTAAATAGGTAGGTAGAATTGATGTCATTTAATAGCCAGGATATTCATAGGAATGACCTACATGTAGAGGACACAGACTGCAAACAAAATTGCATTTTGTTCGTTAGCTACAGTACAAATCAATTCTAGGTAACAGAGACATCCTAATAAGACATTTTTTTTTGTACCTCTATGATCAAGGTGAACCTTAAAATAGTTGTGTTTAATATACACATATAATACACATAATACACATATAATAATAATAATATACACATATAATAATAAATTATTAACCATACAGAGGTAAACTGGATCCATTCAGCAATATTCAGCTGCTACTTATAAAAAAAATGCACTGAGAATTATGAATAGGTCAAACTTTTAAAATTGGGTTTCTATACTGTAGTGTAGAGGACATAGATCTACTTATACCTTCTTCCCTGACGTTATTCCTAGATACACTATGTGTAACCTGCAGGAAGGTTAGTCACTTTTGTTATGTAGGTGTGGAAACATGAATTTCCAAGAGGATTACACCAGAGGTTTCTGTAATTAATTTTCCTCTCTGACAATGACTGGCATGTATTCACAAGTGTGTGTTAAATGTGATAAATTTGTAATCTAGGTTCCAAGTCAATCAATTAGCTGCATGAAAACTACTAATCTTGGACTATGCTCTGGATATATTTCTACCAGCTCTGTAAGCACTAACAATGTGTTAAATTATGGAGTTGTGGTGATTGCTACAAAAAATATGCAGTCTATAGTCTGAGACAGGTCAGACAAAAATGCATCTAGACATTAGTGATGTAGAATCCCTAGACAGATCAATGAGACTATCTAATACTGATGTAAGTTAAAGGAGGCAGCCTAGCAGAAAAGGTAAAATTTCAGGGCTGTTATAAAGGAAAAAAGCTCCAAGAAACTGACAGAGAAAAGGGACAATACACATCTGGATAAGAGAATCAAGATCTGATGGGTCAATACATGTGTTGGTAAGGGGTGTTTTTAGAGGAAAATGGTACATTTTACAATAGAATTTGAATTGTGCGTGTAAGAGGTTTTGAAATAAAAGGCTCACATAGACATAAAAAAAAATTGCAATGCATGAAGTATTCCATTTCAAAAAGAAAAATAAAATGAGAAAACAAAACCAAAAAACAAACCCAAACCCTGGAAATACTGGATACCCAAGAATCCAACATAGTAGCTGTTACAGAGTACAGATAAATTACAGCCAATCAAAAGCAGAAAGGTATAGTGAGTGCTTGGTATGTCGACCTGTTTTTCACTAGTAGCATTTATTCTTCAGAGTCGTAACAACTTAATAGGGGAAGAGAGGTAGCCTCAGATGGCTACAGAAACTTCCTGGTCACAGTTTGAGTCCAGTCTGGGTTTTCTGAGGCACACAAGAAAAAGCAGATGCTTCTGGCCTTGCATAATGCAGCTGTGCAGTTTCTGTTGTCTGCCCCTGTGTGAACAATCCCACCCCAGATGAAGCCCACTGCTGAAACTCTCCTTTTGCTGCATCTGCTGTAGCTGCAGCCTGGCTGTCTTCAGTCCACTTTGCAGTAACTCACACAACTGACAAATTTTAATTGGAAGTGAAATCTACCAAAGACATTAAAGAATTTGCAAGCAGTTGCTTGTAATCACATCTTAGTGAAAGAACCAAACCAATAGAGGGTTCACTATGGAATAGCCCAAAAAGGAAGCATTGCTTGTGGGATGTCAATTCATCATTATCTGTCAGCAGTGAAAACACAAGAAGGCTTGCCCTTTTGAAAAGTAAACAGAAAATTATGCCTCCAACACAAACCCAAACCATTAAAAAGGCAGCTTTTATTCCTTCTCATAATGTTCAGGAACATAAGGCAGTAGCACTGATGTGGCTCCACAGCTGTTGCCAGGGGAAAGTAGGAATGTAGCCTGCCACATCTGGGGTAACATCTTTGAAGAGGCACTTAATCTGCAGTGCTGAGGTATGCTAAGCCTCTTTGCTTTTCTTTGCCAGTTCTCAAGCTAATACTACTCCTGGAGAGCAATGCTGATTTCAAGTCAATGGGTGAGATGAAAGAACAATTAAGGACAGTGATGTTTTATGCATTGTGGAAAACATAAGGACAGGACAATAGCATAATTCCTTGATCACTCTGGCAGAAGATTTACTTTGCCACACTTTAAAGTTGTGGGTTCCCAGTTTCTAAAACAAAAATGACAGGAATTTTTAATCACTGAGTGTATGTTTTGTGAATTGAAGGGGGGCATTGAAAGACTGGAAAATAAAAGGTATCTTCTGCTATTACACTGATGTGTTTCTATCCGATCAAAGCATTTTCTTCTCTGTAGCTCTTCAGAAACAATTTGCCTGTATTGCTAGGCAGGCATTACACAAAGAAAGACATCAGGTGAAGAAAAAAAACACAAGAGAAACTCTAATAAGTAAAAATGCCTTTATGTCACTATTCCCATTTTCTATTAATTGAAAAATTCAGAATCCAGACCTTTTAGGTTTCTGCTAAAAAAAACCAAAAAAAACCCAACAAAACAAAAACTAAACAAACAAACAAACAAACAAACATAAAAAAACAAGAAGGAAGATCAGAGAGAAAGAAAACACAGAAATTCTGATCTCAAATATCTAGTCTAAACTTTTGTCTAGTTTGTGCGGGAGATAACATTTATTCCAAAGACAGAATAAGAGACTGAGTCTTATAAGGTTGAAACAGAATAAGAGGTTGAGCCTGGGTTGCCAGGCATTTGAATCTTCATATTGCTGTGCCATGTTAAATTCTGGCTGGTTCCTTTGAGTTAAATCATGAAGTATGGAATTAGGATATCACTAGTTGGTGCAGAGCCCTGCATTTAAATGAAATGTTCTTTTAGTATTTAAAATAATAATTTTAATTTCATCTTGAATGGTGAAATGACTTTAACTCTTTAACTTCTATTTTTGAAGATATGCCTGTTTGTACATTCATATAAACACATATATCTACTTGCACACAGACACACATAGTTTAGATTTCTTTTACCAGTATAAAAAATTGACCTTCTCATGTATGAGAGCCTTTAGTACTAAAAGAATGCATTGTTTGCAAGTACTGTTTGGAGAACTATCATTTTGGGCCAGAACTCAGGGGGATGTTCAGTGATGGACCAAAATTCATGTCTCAGCCCCCACTTTTTATTGACAAACATAGGAAAGCAACAAAAAGCCTGCTACCATTCACAGCACTCAGAAATTACTCTGTTTAAAGCAGACATTTCAGATGAGAATTTTCTGAAATTTCTAAGAGATGTACCTGATTTGGAAAGGAAAATAACCTTAGAAAATCAGAGCAGTGAACCATCTTTTTTATTTATGAAAAAATATCATTGAAAATGTGTAGCACAGGTCAGGGGGAGTTTTTTAACTTGCTGCCATCCAGTCAGTTTCACTGGAAAAAGTAATTTGGGTAGCAGTCTCCTGTTTCCCTTCTCTCTCGGATGGTCTGTGTGACTGTGGACAGGTCATTCAGGGTTTGATCCAAAACCCATTAATGTCAAGAGAAAGACTCCTGTTGACTTCAGTAATCTTTAGATTGGAATCTGTGTTTCTGCTTCTTGCCTGGATGCTACTAACTTCCATTGTGTGTGTTTGAAAGCTAGATTCTTTCTGTGCTTAAGTATTTTCATATCTAAAAGGTCTGTGGTGGGGCAGCCTATTTAATACAATCTATGTTAACATTTTAATATATAATCTTATTCAGAGACCAAAAAATATTAAATAATAAAACATGATCTGAAAGATTTGTAAGGTTGTGCAAAGAAAAACAAATAAGAAACACATTTATAATAATATCTGAAAATTTTAAACATCTTCCTAGGCTTAATGGACAAAATCAGCCAATTTTTCTGTGGTTATGGTAGAATTTGTGTGTTGAAACTGTTGCTCTGTGGCTGAGGGGTGGTGCAGGAGAATAGCAAAGGGGACCATGGCACAGAAATCTTGTCAGTATGTCAAGTTGTTGGGATGTGCAACAGGTTGGTTGGACTGGGGCTCAGTCTCCATTTCTGAATAGACCTTTCATGCGTTTTTTTGTTTGCTTTTTATTTGGTTTTGTGTTTGTTTTTTGTATGATTTTCTATTTCTAAATCAGTATGGAATTCATGACAGCAATTTATCTCCTGTTTCATGATCTTTACGAATTTTTAACTTTTTTTTTGTGTGTGTGTTTTAGCATTCTCTACTGTTCCAAATGCATTCCCTAAGACTGTAGTGCCCTGTCCTTAACGAAGCCCCTTTACGACAGTGGCCCTGATGGGAACCATGTGCCTAAAACGTACTAAGTCTTGATTCTTGTCTGCAAGTTTTCTCACTGCAACATATGGCCAGCTCCAGGGCCGTGTGAGGCTGGTAGGAATTTGCTAATCATCTTCAAGACATCATTTTTATACTGTTAGCTCCCTTATGTTGCCAACATATACAGATAAAGGAGAATTCTACTTGTAGTTTTTTCTTATGAAACAGCAAGAAAGAATCAAATCAATTGTGTCACCTCAGATGCTCACCTCAGCCGGGGTGTGGCAACTGTGCTATTCAGCTTGGTGTCATCGTCAAAATTGCTGAAAGTGCACTCAATTCCTCAGTCTATAGCATTAATGAAGATATTAAATAACACTGGTCCGTGTGTGGACCCCTGAGGGACATCACTTCTCACTGATATTCATTGGGATTCTGAGCTAGTGACTACTACTCTCTGGCTGTGACCATCCAGCTGCTTTTCATCACTCTTTGATGACTCCCTGAATCACAAACATTTTGGTTAGATGGTGTTATTCCTTTTCTTCTTCTTTCCTACCTTCAGAGGCCTTCTTTTTGTACTTGTAAGGGGAAAGGCAAAAACAATCACATTTTTCATATTGTCAATAAACAGTAGAGCATTGGGTGTGTTGTTCTATTTTGGTATTTAAGTGGACAGTTGAAAGAAGTAAAAATACCTTAAAATGTCATGTATTAGATATGTAAAATAAGGTAGTGGGTGGGTGAAAGAAACAGCAGAGCAGGGATATTGAAGTACTGGGTAAACATGCTTTAGAAAATGAAATAGCTTTTGGCTCTGAAAGAGCCACATCTGGATGCTGGTCCCAGATTTCCTGTGGTAGTTGGCTATGTGTATGGAACACTGCCACTTGAAAAATTTATTTACAGGTGCTGTGTCTGTATGGACAAATTATTTTCTATAATTACCCATATTCGTTTAAAGAAAAGAACCCCAGGAGTGCCTCAGATGATAATGGAGTAGACCCATTGAGCCACAACGCATCATCTCCTTCCTTAGAAGCAGATGCTGAAGTGAGGTGAGCTGAAGCTGCCCCAGCCACAGCAGGGAGCTCAGCACGCTCACTTGGCTGAAGTATAGATGCATGAATGGATACCAGTTCCCTTTCCCCTTGAAAATACTATGCCATCCCACTGCTCTGCGTGTGCTAGCTTGCCCAGCAGTACCTTTTTATGCCTCTTATAGAGGCATATACGAAAATGTTTAGTGCATAGTGGAATAAACATTAGTTCTTCTTCCACACTATGCACATTCTCATTTACACACATATATATGTATATATATGTATGTAGATACTCAAAAAGCTTGCAACTGGAAGCCCAAGTGGATAAGGTGTTGGGCTATAAACAAACTGCAGAATTACACAAGAGAAAACAGAATAAAACCCAAACAGCCACCTTCAGAAAGATGAGGATTGCACTAAAGCCTAGTGGGTCAGAGTACTCCTCACTCCCTGTGTACCTCTTTCAAGGGATTTGGATCTCCTCTTCATGTTACATTGCTATAGCTGAGATTAAAAAGATCAGAGCACCACTCTTTGTTTTAGATGCTCTTAGCCAGTGCCTGTGGGTTCCTTCACATGTGCACACTTGCACCCGTGCACACCACCCTCTCTGTGATATTCAAACTTATGAGCCTTGTGTAATTGTTGTAACCAACAAATAGAGTAAAGCGAAAAGCAGTAATGCTGACTAAGCTAAACCACTACTTTATGCCTTTCCACAAAGTCCACCCAGCCTGGAAATACTTTTGAAGTTAAAGTGTAGAAACTAATCTCGCTCTTAACAGCCACAGGATTTGTAAATAGCTTCTTAATAACATTTGCCATTCCTCTGCCTGCGTCACAAGACAATTGTACAAGTCCAGTGTTTCTAAGTCCTTTTGGACGGCATCCACTACATAACTTCCCTTTCAGTCTTCTAATTTTTCTTTCTCCTTCTCCAGCAGGTGACATAAATACTATATGCTTCCATGCTATACTTCATAGGGCAAGATATTTTTAGTGATCTGTGTAAATATTTTGATTTTTGCCTTGCCTAAACCTCTAAAACGCCAGTGTATGAGGCTGGAATCTTGAGTCAATGCCTATGAGATCCTGAAGTAATGCATCAAGGCAAGAAAATGGAAACCTACCTATGCAGACATATGAAGTCACCCTCTAATTATTCTAATTCACATGTCTAAATATATTATTTCATGGTATCAGGGTGAACTAGAGCATTTGGAAATTACCTGACATTCCAGTTCATGAGTTCCCATCAATTCAAACCCCTTTGACCTGTGTGGAGTAAACATCTTCAACAATTGAAATGTGTAATAAAAAGAGACTTCTCTGCTCTGCAGTTTGCAGTGTGCTATGGAAATATCCTAACAAACATTAAATGAGCTTGTTCAAAGGCTGCGAGCAGGAGAATTAGACAGATCTGTACAAGTTAAGGCAGTTTTACAGGTTATCTTAGGCAGAAAAGTTTAGTGATCCAAGACAGTTCATTTAAAGATTTCTGGGCTATCTCTGTGCACAACTGCAGGAGGCTGGGGAGAGTTTATTTCACACAGATGACTAAAGTAAGTGTACTGTTTAAGCTAAATTTTTACAGCACTCTTATGGAAACAAATAGATACTCTGAAGAGATCACTTACCCAATCTCTTTTAAATGTCTATATTTGGATGAGATAAACCTCACCCTTTTCTTTCCCCTGAATGTAGAAGGCTTATATTTCTAGCTCTGAGATAGACATCTACATCTTAAAGTCTAATGCAAAGGAGATAGATCCCCATTTCTACCTTTTTAGGTAGGTAGAAAAAAACATCTGTTTCTTTCAGTTCTGTGCTAATTCTGAATTCTAATTCTGAAGCTAATTCTAGAGCAATATAATCAGAATTGTGAACTCATATGTATCAGAAATGAACACAGCTGCTTGGTTGTTGGTCTTCCTCTGGTGGTTGGACCACATGAACCTCTGGGGTTATGTGGTCTTGTTGATATACAAGGCATTGAGATCCTCATGTTTCTGGGTGCACTGCAGAGGGAACGTGTAGAAATCCTGCACTGCATCATCACACTAGCCTAATACATGACCAAAGCCACTGCATGTCAGAAAACATTATTCAATCATTAAAGACCTCAGTGTTTGAGATATTTATACAGCTAGTGACAGAACTATGTGAAGAACAAACTACTGACCACCCCATCCCCTTCCCCCCTCCCACCCCTTTATACTGAATCCCCTAATTTGCTCACTGAAAAATAAATGTTCACCACAAAACGGTGTTCGGATATATGAACAGTGGTTGAGCTCTGAGCTCAAAACTGCTACTAGTGTTGGACCCTACTAGTGTTGCCCAGTACTAGTGTGTAGGTCTGAGAAGCCACTCCACTTTGGGTATCTATTTGGTAACTCTACCAAAACCCCATATAAAAGGAGTTGGTAATTTCTAAATGAAGTATTACAGTTCAAAACTGCAGAACTGTGTGTAAAAATTCTGTGTCCTGAGATTAAAAGTCTTTAACACTTTGTTGGTGTAAACCTTGATGTTCCTTCTGAAGCCCTGAAAAGAGCACTCATTAATCAAATACAAATTGTCATCCTCCCATGATAAGGCTTAAAAAGCCAAACCTGTTTACAGATGTACAGAAGAAGACCACTAATGTTAGCAAGTGGAAAAGAAGGCTGCTATCTTCCCAACTCTTGGCTCAAATTTCAGTCAGCAATTAATAAGGCACTGTGAGTTATTTGCTTTTAACAAAAAGTAAACTCTGAATTGCAGGTTAACAAATCTTAGAGAGTGACAAAGGTCTAAACCAGACATAATTCAGGAAGAAGGAGGCCCAACACAATAAAAACAAAGAAAAATATTTTAGTGTAAATCAATACTCAGAAACTAGCGAAGAGAGATAGAAAAAGTTCAGATATGTTATACACTATGCTGATTTCTCTCTCTATGGTTTCTACTATTGTGGTGTCTCACTCAGATAGTTTCAACCCCTTTGTAATCTTACAGCTCTTGAATCCTTCAAATTCTATTAAATCTTACATCTTTGCTCAGCGTTTTAATTTATAGTACTTGTATTAGGTGGCATAGAGGGGAGAGGTCTGTCCTCATGTCTGTTAAAAAGGAAGTACTTCAGCCTTTAAACTGTATCATTAGCTTATCCACCATTTTGTGTGATGACAACTGAGGGCTTTTCAGCAATGGAACCAGTACCCAGTGCAGAAGGAGAGGCGAATCTATGTGCAAAAAGTGAAACATGCACACCTAGCCCACGTTACACAAAAATTAGAAAAATACTTCAAAAAACACTAGTAAAACACTGTATGTTTTGTATTGTGGCCCACTTTACATTGGCAAGACTTAGACTTTTCAAAAAAAGTGCAAGGAGTTTTAAGGGCTTTAATTCCCTCTCTTATATCAGCCAATGAAAATAGAAAGTTTATAATCATAGAAATTAGGAAGGATTGAGATTTATTTGACTGCTGCATTATGTTTTTCTCCTTATACCCAGAACAGTTCAATACAGAGGGTGTTCCTCTTGGTCTCATTTTGATTTTTGGTTACTTATATGGGTGCTATTTCCCTGTCAGAGTTTCTTCAGCACATGTTCCCATTGAAGCTGTGCAAACAAGTCTCAGAGAAGATGATGAATTTTGCGAGTTTAATTTTCTGATTTATCTGTCAGCTATCGCTATTTTGAGCGATAAGAGACCTGAAAAAACTGTTTTGGTCACCAGGTCCCCATCTCCAGTCCTGCTCTCCTGTACTCTGCTCTGCTTCCCCCTTCCTAGTGGTCCTTCTAAGGAATGACCCTCCATTATCTGAGCAAGGAAAGTGTTGCATTGGGTATTTTGCAGGTCCACCAACAGTCATGGCCTGAAACAGTGCTCTCCATGAAACCTGCAGTATGGTCATAGTCTGATCTCTGTAAATCTCATCTAATCTCTTATGTAAGGAGAAGGCTACTTCAAACATGAAGTTTAATTTTTATTTTAGAGCATGTGTTATAAAAATTAAATTGCAGGGCTGGATAGACATGTATTGTGTTTTGACATTGGACAAATGCCAGGCACCCATGAAAGCTGCTCACTCTCCCTCTCCTGCCACAGCCAGGCAGAAGAAAGAAAATGTAATGAAGGCTTCACGAGCTGAGATAAGGACCTGGAAAAAACACTCCAAGGGAAAAAAGATTCAATTTAGAAATAAAAAGTGAGATTATTGCTAACAAAATCAGAGAAGGATGATGAGAAGTAAAATAAGCCCTTATAAAACACCTTTTCTTTCCTCAACCCCTACCTCTTTGACACTGACAGCTCAGGAGACAGGGCATGAGGGTTTTGATAAGTTCGTCATCTGAGGTTTTCTTCCACTGCACAGGGAAAGGAGTTCTTCCGCTGTGAGACCATGGGGTCCCTCCCACAGGAGACAGCTCTCTGTGAACTTCTCCAGCATGCTTCCATTCTCAGAAGCAGCAGCCCTGCCAAAACTGCTGTGGCGTGGATCACTCTTCCAGGGGTGCAGTCCTCGAAGGAAAGGCTGTTCCAGCCTGGAAGCAGGGGGTCTCCCACTAGGGGTCTCCCACTGGGGGTCTCCCACTGGATCATAGCTGCCTCCAAGCATCCACCTGCTCCGGTCTGGGCACCTCCCCCATGGACTGCACGTGGATCTCTGCATTCCCTGTGGATCCCCATGGGCTGCAGGGGCATGGCTGCTTCACCATGGTCATTACCATGGCATGCAGAGGAATCTCAGCTCCGGTGCCTGGACCACCTCCTCCCCTGCCTTCTTCACTGACCTTGGTATCTCCATGTTGTTTCTCTCACATGTTCTCACCTCCTCTTCTCTGACTAGAAAAATCTGTGCCCCCACTATGTTTTGATTTTATTCTTAAATATGTTATCACAGAGGCATTATCATCATCTGTAATTGGCTGAGACTTGGTCAGAGGCATGTCTATCTTCAGAGACATCAGGAATTGGCTCTGCTGGACATGGTGGAAGCTTCCAGCAGCTCCTCACAGAAGCCACATCTGTGACTCCCCACTACCAAAAAACCAGGCCATGAGAAACCAATACAACACCAAGGTATTTCAGATTTCTAGTGTCTTTTGCTGAGCTATTATTGTCAAAGACCTTCTGTTTGTTTTAGCTGAACCATCTTTGGTGGAGCAGATTTATCTTCATAGAACCTCATCCATTCTCCTCCTTTGGAAAGCAGTTTAGCTGGAATTCCTTGTTTGTCTTCTGTGTAGGCTCAGGAGTGACTGTTTTCTTTGTCAGCTTTGGGTAAGTGAGTCACTTGCATTTTTCAGAAAAGAGACTGTGACATACGTAGAAAATAGGTGGATATAAACTTTACACTTACTGGCATCTGCAGTAGACAACAGAGAATATGTAGGGCTTGAGAGAAAGCCTTTTGAAATGCTACAAAGTTTAACGTGTAAATTCAAAATTTATTCCTAATTTCTGCTGGAGGACATCTACACCAATGTATATAGCACGGGCAACAAACAGGAGGAGCTAGAAGCTGTTGTGCAGCAAGAAATCTGTGACAAAATTGCTATCATGGAATCATGGTGGGATGACTTGCACAACTGAAGTGCTGCAATGGATGGCTGTAAACTCTTCAGAAGGGATTGGGAAGGAAGGAGAGACAGTGGAGTATCATTGGTTTTGATTGTTTAGAGCTTAATAATGATGACAACAGGCTTGAGTATTTGTGGGTCAGATTCAGGAGTAAGGCAAATAGAGCAGATATGCTCATGGGAGTCTGTTATGGGCCATCCAACTAAAATGAAGAGGCAGATAAAACATTCTCTATTATTACTGGGGTGGACTCCAACTTACCAGATGTCTGCTGGAAACATAACACAGCAGAGAGTAAGCAGAAGTATGTGGAAGAGAACTTCCTGACACCACTGATGAGGGAGCTGACTAGGGAATGTGCCTCATTGCACTTGGTGAACAGAAGGACTGATGGGTCATGTGATGGTTGGAGGCTGTCTTGGGCACAGTTATCGTGAGATGATAGCGCTTTTGATTCTTGGAGAAGGAGGGGTTTCAGCAGAACTACCAACTTGGACTTCTATCAGGCAGACTTTTGTTTATTTAGGAGCCTGTTGACAGAGTCCTTTGGTAGGCAGTCCTGAAGGGCAAAGCAGTCCAGGAAGGTTGGACATTACTCAGGAAGGAAATCTTAAAGGTGCAGGAGCAGGCTGCCTGGTTTTCTGGAAGATGAACCAGCAGGCAAGAAGACTACCATGGCTGAACAGATAGCTTTGTTTAGAACTCAGGAAAAAAAGAAGAGTTTATTCATTTTGAAGAAGGACCAGGCAACTCAGGACAATTACAAGGATGTGTGATCATGCAGGGAGAAAATTAAAAGGGCCAAAGCCCGGCTAGAACTTAATCTGGCTACTGCCATATAAGATAGCAAAAATATTTCTATAAGCACATCAGCAATAAAAGGAGGGCTAAGGAGGATCTCCAACCTTTATTGGATGTAGGGGGAAACATAATGACAAAGACTGAGGAAAAGGTTGAAGTAGTTATCACCTTCTTTGCCTCACTCTTTAATAGTAAGACCAGTTATTTTTCAGCGACTCAGCCCCCTGAGCCAGAAGACAGGGATGGGGAGCAGAATAAAGTCCCAATAATCCAGGAGGAGAGGGTCAGTGACCTGCTACATCACTTAGACATATAAAAATCTGTGGGGCCAGATGTGATCTAACTGAGGGCTCTGGGGGAGCTCGTAGAAGTGCTCACTGAGCCACTTTACATCATTTATCAGCAGTCCTGGCTATCTGGGGAGGTCCCATTGGCTGGACATTATGACATTGATCTACAAGAAGAGCAGGAAGGAGGATCCAGGGAACTACAGGCATGTCAATCTGGCCTCAGTACTGAGGAACTTCATGGAGCAGTATGTCTTGAATGTCATCGCACATCATGTAAAAGACAACCAAAGATCAGGCCCAGCCAGCATGGGTTTATGAAGGACAGGTCCTGCTTGATCAGCCTGATTTCATTCTACAACAAGGTGACCCACGTAGTGGATGAGGGAAAGGCTGTTGATGTTGTCTACCTGCACTTTAGTAAAGCCTTTGAGACTGTTTTCCACAGCATTCTCCTGGAGAAACTGGCAGCTCGTGGCTTAGACAGGTATACTCTTTGCTGGGTTAAGAGCTGGCTTCATGGCCAGGCCCAGAGAGATGTGATGAATGGAGGTGGCCTGGTGGCCTGTCACAGGTGGTGTTCCTCATGATGGGACCAGTCCTGCTTAACATCTTTATCAATGATGTGGACAAGGTGGTTGAATGACTCCTCATTCAATTTGCAGAGGACACTAAATTGGGTGTGAGTATTCAGCTGCTGGAGGGCAAGAAGGCTCTGCAGAGGGATCTGGACAGGCTGGATTGCTAACCTGAGGTTCAATAAGGAAAAGTGCAAGGTCCTGCACTTGGGTCACTATAACTCCACGCAGTGCTAGAGGCTTAGCAAAGAATGTCTGGAAATCTGCCTGGAGGGAAAGTACCTGGGGAAGATGCTGTCTAAACCTTATAGACAAGGTTTAGCAGTGGGCCTGGCAGAGTTTTGTTAATGGTTGGGCTTGATGGCCTTAAAGGTCTTTTCCAACCTAGACCATTCTATGATTCTGTGAAATGTAAGGTTTTTGTAAGCTTATTTCACAACAATATTAAAAAAATGTTTGGAAATATATGAAATATCAGCAAATAATAAACAAAATACCCTTTAAAACATATTGTTGAGGTTTTTCTTATTTCCTTTACAAGCAAGTGCATATCAAATTGTCCCATAATTAAGATTTTCAAATATGGTTCTGGTTTGCTGTCTGCTCTGAAAGAGACAGTGTTTTTAGGGTTGGAATATTGTAGCATGCTCATCTAGTGTCCTCAGCGTCACCCACACTCAGCATCCCAAACTCACCTCTTTTTCTGTGTGAACACAGTGAACAAGCCAGTCTTTCTGTTCCAGTAAAGCAAATCTCTGTTGGATCCTCAGCCGGCTGCTGCCTGCAGGTTCAGTTTTCCTGCAGGATCCCAGATGCTGGCCAGAGGCAGCCTGTTTGCCCTGGGAGCCGCATAAGCTCTCCCTGTGCTGCAGGGCTCTGCTGAGGCTCAGATTAAGCTGCAAGACACAGCAAGGAGGGATGACTGCCAGATAAATGGGATGTGAGCGATTCCTGAGCAACCACACATGCTGCATTGTTCATGTTATTTGTGAATGAACAACCTCATCAATGTTTGGTTTACTTCTAAACGCTGTTACAATATTGCAACTTACCTGTGTTGTAACCTACCAAGAACTAAAACTTTTTTGTCTCTGTCCATGAACCTGTGTTGTGTGAAGTGCTGATTTCTGAATGGAGGGCAAAACAATAATTGGATTGTTCAGGCTTCTCTGTTTTGCCTTTTACAGTGACTAAACTAGTTCCTTGCTTGCTTCAGTATATAGAGACCATCAAAGTGGCCAACACTCCCTCCAACCATTCACTCTATACTCCCCCTTCTGTACAGTGCTGACTATGGCTTACTATTTAGAGAATTTGAACTGATGAGTGTTCAGGATGTGAGAGACTCAAAAGTTCACTATGCATGGACAGGGAAGAAAGACAAGTTTGAAAACGTATAAAAAGCAGGGCCACTAAAATGACATTCTTTCCTCCTCTCCTCCTCCCTTCATGCACTCACACAGATTCTGCCTCCTTAAGCACTTTTGCATTGACCTTTTTTTTTCTTTCCCCTTTTTATTTCTCTCTGTATATACTGAGGGGAAAAGAAAGGTACACAGCCATTTTTACGAGAATGTTGACTGAGGGTGGTCACCATCTGTGCAAACTGTCTGAAATTGTGACTTCCTCTTTGCCTTGTCTTCCATCTGGGAGAAAACCTCGCTTTTAGATAATCCAGAGAATATTATTACCCACAACCCTCACCACCACGCTTCCCCTGACTGCCCCCCTTCACATGATTGGTGTTTTCCAGTCAAAACATGCCTCTCTCTTGCCTGAAAGGGCTTCTTTAATAAAGTAGACATCCTGTTTAAGATTTGAGGATTTGACTAGTTAGCACCAGGAACTCTGATGTGATGGTTGGGGGACTGAAACAGAGAGGCCTAGCATGGTTGTTTATTAGAACAGCAAATAACTAAATTTACTACTTAATTGCAGGATAAAGAATTTGTTTCTCCTCTTCCTTGCTTTCTCTTCTTCCACTATTACATGTTAGACCCTCAGAAATCTTGAGGATGAAATCTAGACCCACTGAGTTTTGCAGTTTAGTAAAGCTATATATTAAATTTGTCTTATTAAAACTGAGCAAACCTCTAATATTTGTCTCTTATACTAAGGATTTTCCAGGTACAATGTGTCTGGTTGAAGACAGCACTGCCCCAAGTGCTGTTCACTGACTGGAGATCGCATTCTTGTGGGTGCTCCCTAATATACTTCTAAAAAAAAATCTGTCTAGCTGACTTTACCTGAAGAGGGTTTTGGAGATTTGCCAGCAAAAATGAGCTGATGGCAGTGCCAGAGAGGGACAATACAGGTACTGAATGGTGGGAAAAGACATACTACTACTACAACTACTAATATGCACAGCAGCCTTGAAATGGACTTATCTCTCTATTCTATAGACTACAGACAGACATCTTCTAGATCTATCTGTGCCTACTGAAACAGTCACAACCCTTCCCAGCATCTTGTTTCTGTCCATATGGGATCTGGCAGCCCTTCAGATGGGCTCCCTGACCCAGTCCTGGCCAAAGGAGTCAGATGAATTCCAGGGGAGTGCTCTGCCAGTTGTACTGTATGAAATAAGGCAAAAATCTGACAACCTGGAGGAAAAAGAAACAGGAAAGAAAGACAGCCTGTTCAGCTTGTATTGATTACTGGCAGAAATGAAACCATAGTCAACTAGTTTAGCTCTGTTTAGATTAGGAGTTTGCAAGAATTACCTGCAGTATTTGCTGTTTGCTAATGCAGGCAAATCCCCACAATGCATGCTGAATTGAGAGTCCTCTGTCACTGAAAACAATCCTGATCTTAAATCTACTTAAAAATGGTACTTAAATTTATTTTCAGCCTTCTTTAATTTATTATTGCCACTATTTTTACATAGTTTTATCACAACAGCACTAGCAATGCCCTTCACACTTCTATGGTAAATTTCTATGTGCAATTTTACAAATTCTTTTAATGCTACATAGCAGCTTGACTTCTCAAAATGCTGTGGGAGTAGGGTATTGTGGTTCTGGCTCTGATGTGACTTAAGAGAATAGTCTAAGGCATCAGAGTTGTAACTTCTGATCAGACAAAAGTTCTCTGAAGGAGAAAGTTGCAGAGACAAGGAGGCTGGTTGAATATGTGGGCATTGGGTTTACTCTGGGATCTTTTTCGTGCATTTTTTCTAAAGCAGCCAGATGTGTATAGAGCTACCACAGCCCTTACAAAATTGGAAATGAACATAGGAGATGACATTTTTGAAGCATAGTCTTTCAATTTATTTTTATTTTTGTCAAGGTACCTTTTCCTCAAAGATAAGCTACTTTAAAAAAAATAGAAATTTCTTTGTGTTTTTCTTAATTTTGCATTCTTGGAAAGTGGTGATAATTTCAATGGGTATTTTAGCAAAGCAGTTCAAGTTCCATTGCTGAAAAGGTCTAGCTAAAGATGACTTTAAATGTAACTTTTTTTTTTTTTTAAAGATATTGTAAGTCTTGAACCTCACAACATCTCTCTTTTGTGTTGTAGGTGAGGCTGCAGTGCTGATACATGGAGGAGGAGTGACTGCAGAAGACAATATGAAATGTGGTAGACCTTTCTCATCAGCACCAGGACGTCATGGACTCTCCCTGATTGCATGTCCTTCTGTATCTGGGTCAGCTAGACAGTCAGACAGGCAAACAGACTCCCAAACTGAGGAATCTCATTTTGCTACATTAATTGTGAAGCAGAGGGACAGTAGAACTGAGAGGCATGATAAAGGGAAATAGTGAGAACATCTTTTTAAAAATACAATAAGCCTGACAAGTTTGAAACATGTAATTGTGCATTGTCATGTCATTGCCCAACAGTGTTATTTGGACCAGCAGTGTATTTTTTTGAACCAATGTACTTTCATTCCCATCACTTCCTCAATTTTTCTCTAGGAAGAACCATTACTGTGAATGCTCTCACCTACCTTGTGAAGTGCAGATGATTTTCTCATTAGAGTAAATCAGCATCACTTAGCAGCATAAGTGAAGACTGTAGAAACAATGGTCTTGTTTTGCTTACCCTGATGCAAATCACAATCAAGCTGCCTGGCAGAAACAGATTTATACTGATGGAAAACTGAGGTAAGATCAGAATCAGGCCAACTGACTTCAGGTATATTTTCTTGTGTTGAGGGCTATTGATGATGAGTTTTACATTTCATCTGAATTAATCTTTAACTGCTTGCTTGCTAGACAAGCAGAACAAATAGTCATTAGTCTTTGCATCTCAGCAAGATATGACATTGGCTTGAACTTACGTGTGCTGAAGCATTTTACATATGCAAAGTTAAAGCGTCCTCTCCAGCTCTGAAGCTAGTTAAACTACTACTCCACTATATTCCAAGAGGGACAAAGGCAGAGGTTCAAGAACTTGCTGAATGCTTTGCACTGCGTGAAGGAATTTGGTAAAATTGCAGTAGACACAGTTGTATTTTTCAATAAAATTATTATTCAATTAAAAAAAAATTGAAAAACCGTAGTGCTTCTGTCACGTGGATACTTTCCTGCTGCTGATTGGTATCTCAAAGTTCTCAATACGTATCACCCTGAAACCACATTGTTATCTTCTACAGAAACAAACAAACAATTTAGCCTGATATATGGTTTAATGTGTAAAAAGGGGAAAAAAAAGAAAGATGGTCAATGACTAGTGCCCCACTGTAGTAATAAAATGTCTAGACAGCAATTAACATCCATTTCCCTTAAGAATGCATCTGTGTCATCAGCAAATCTTTACCACTTTGAAAGGGACCAATCTAAAGATGTTTAATCATTAATCAATTTCCAAAATTTGAACAGGATTTACTTTTTTTTTTTTTCTTTGTCTTCAAAACTGCAGACACTTTATGAGAAAAACCCCTTGAAACTCAGGGGGGGAATATTTTGGCCACAGTCCAGTGGGTAAGCCTGCTTAGAAGATCACTGGTGCTGTGTCTTGTTTGGGAACATTGCACTCTTTCTGCATACGTTAGCACTTTCAGTTTCCTCGATTCTTTTCTATTTCCTCTTTGTCTGTGTTTATTCATAGCAAGCAGCAGCAGCTGAAAGCACCAAGAAGAATTCTGCGCACAGATCGGTCCTGCAATAGCTGGCAACTATGTCTGTCTTGTGAGCTGCCTTTGAGAAATACCTCTCTTTCCTCTTTGAGGAGCACTTCTCTTCCCCCAGAACTATTCTTCCAGCCAATGGTGAAGTATCTCACAGGTCACTGATTGCTGTGCTCGCATGGGATAACACTAAACTTCCTGTCAAGTGCAGGCAATAGGAAATTACTCTTTAGCTTCCTACAATTAAATAAAAAAAAAAAAAAAATCACTGGGCTCCTACACACACAACTAGCAAAAGGGTTTTAAAGCCTTCAGGAAAGTTATATCACAAGCAGCATAAATAAGGAGGGAATCTGATTGACAGAACCATGAACACTACAGTAAATACAAACTACTTTAAGTCCACCAATGCCAGCTGAGGATTTACCCTGATTTACAGTATCATAACTGAGTTCAGCCTCAGGCTCTGGCATGTTCCCTGAATACATCAAAGAACTTCCCAAAGAGGAAAATGGCACAAGCTGATATCTTTTGGAAAGCTCACTGTTTTTTCACTTTGAGAACTGTAAACTTGTCCTTTTAGCTTATACCCTGCTTTAGAATTCATTGTTCTTGCCAAATGAGTAAGAAATGTGAGGATTACTGCTCTGGAGAGGTGGCATTTCTGGAACACTCTTGTTTGGCAAGGCAAAATATTTTCTGCTGCACTGAGAGAATAACACAGACAACATTAAGCTTTGTTCAGGTTTTATGAAGTTTATTAATACAGAAAACTATTTTGACAGATTCTCACACACATTATACAAGTGTCACGTAAAGAAATGTCACAAATCTGTAGGAAAGAATGCATTGTTTTGGCACCTACACTTTTAGGATAACTGGATTGCACATGACAATGCCAAAAAGATCCTGAAAAGAGGAATGTTGGCCTCTGGGATGAAGGCTGGCAACCGCTACAGCTTCCAAGGTACTAAGGGGTCTCTTCAAGCAGATACATTTCCAAATGTGCATTTATGAAAAGAAAGCCCATGATCCTTCCCTTTCCAAAAACACTCCTTTTGATTAAGATGTCACAGTATGAAACTGGAGAAATAAACCATTCCAGCAGGTCTTCTGGTGCCCCTTGCAGGAGATGTATTTGAAGAGCAGGAGAAAGGGAGGGCAGAGGATGCAGAAATGGGACCTTTTTGAAGGGCTATGTAGTTATATCTGGCAGCTGCAACAGATGTGGACCAAAGATGCCTTCCTCTCTGCACCCCTGGTTTTCCTTCTTGCAGTAACCAGGGCACTTGAGGGGAAAAGGGTAGCTTAGGAAAAGGCCAGAGATGTGTGTGGTGACTTTTGGAACTTGCCTTGATTTGGAATTGAGAAGTCGTAAGTATGTATAAATGGAGCTACAAATTTGGAAGCACTGTCAAACTGGAAAATGTAGTCCTCATGGTATGGTTAAGGTATATATGGCATTTCACCTTGAAGTGATCTGAAATTTGCTTTTAGAAGACCCAGACAAATGGTACTGAAAAACTTTATGCTTCCTGGAGTACAATATTTTATAATTGAGTTTCCAATAAATGTGTGCAGGTGTAAAAGAAAAAAAATTCAGAACATGCATTTGGACAGAGGAAAAAAAAAATCTATCAATTTTTCTGAATGTTTATTCG
Organism: Vidua macroura; assembly: GCF_024509145.1. Lineage (NCBI taxonomy): Eukaryota > Metazoa > Chordata > Aves > Passeriformes > Viduidae > Vidua > Vidua macroura. The sequence goes on from NC_071571.1 coordinate 60,867,615, forward strand.
CTCTCTTGGCATTCTATGGTTAATTGTTAATATTTTCTTTTTCCTTTTTCTCTCTTTTGGCATGCAAAGGATGTCACCTTCTTAAAGACCTTTGAAAAATTAGCATAATTATCCACTATCTTAGTCCTTTATTCTCTGCCTTTCAATATCTGCTCCTCCTAGCATTCACAATATATCAATCTCTGATCCTTGGCACTAGTACAATTCATTTTCCACAAGATGTTATTGAGATTGTAAATAAATGCCACAGCATCATGGGGCAGACAAGACGGAGCCTGTCAGATCTGGAAGTCGGCAGCAAAGTTATAATTACAGCAGAGTGGTGTGAGGTGAGTTCTTTGCATCCATAGATTTAATTGTCATCAACTGCTGGGGAAGTAAAACATGGGGAAAAGAAGATGGAGAGTGATGGGGGTAAAGAGTGTTACCAAATATGTCCCAGGTTGGTTTTGCAGTTCCCATTACTTAACTCCTATGCCTTCAGCAGAACAGCAAGATGCCCTAAGCTCAAATAGTAGGGTTTCCAAAAGGATGATGTACTGAAAGTATTTTACTTGCAAAGATTCTGAAAATTATACTCATCAGCTGAGCTGGTGTAAAAATAAAGATCAATTTTCAGACCTAATTTTAAAGAGGATTAGACTGATCCAGCAGTCAGCTTAGGTCCATGGCACTCCCATAAGTGTTATCACATAACAACATTCTGAGGTCAAGGGTAAACCAGCTGTGTTTAGGCTGAGAACTCAAAGCAGCCTGCATGAATTTGATAAATACTTTGCTACACCAAAATTCATGTGCTCTGCGCATGTATCTTTCCTGTCTCCATTTCCAAAGTACTTTTTTTTTGGCAAATATTTTTATGCCCCTTCTTCAGGGAAATTAACAGGGCAATATTATGTAGTAACAGTCCAGGCGTCAGAATCTGGCCTGATAGGTTCTGAATATCAGTGTTCTGAATAACACTGTCTGCATGCACACAAATGCCTAAACAGAGCTCAGCCTGCCTTTGGTTATCTGAGGTTTTTGCTATGAGATCTCATTATCTTGGAGCTGAAATTGAAAATGACCTGCAGAACTTGTCTTCAGCTGTATGAATGAGTTAAAAGTCTGAGAAATTGGATGTGAGGATGCTGTAAACTTCTTTAAAATTCTGCTTAGGTTTGGATTCAGGTTTAAGACCTAATATGTGAGCCTAAGATAGACCATCAGTTGGGGCACAAACTCATCCAGTGTTTGTTATGTTTTATATACCTTCAAATAACATTTCTTTATATACCTTCAAATAACATTTCATTGCTAATGAGTACATAGGTATAGGGGATGGTTATACAATGCCTATCAAATGATGCCTGGAACTCAAGACAAGATAGAAGAAGATGGATGTGTTTTGTGTTCATTTGGTATTTATTTTTGAAGGATTTGCTGTGATGGATGGCATACCTAAGGAAAAAAAAAACCTTCAATGGACCATTGCAGGAATTTATTTCTGGTTAGGTACCTATATGAAAAGAGAATAAAGAGACCTTATGGCTAAATAGTTTATGTTCCTGAGGTCTTACATTAAAGACGTTCCAATTTCATCAACCAGCGTCAAAAGAAACCTTCAAAAATGGGTACGGTATAACTAAATACTGCCACTGAACATTTCTTATACTTTAAATAAATAAATAAAAATATTAAAAGTGTCATATAAAAATTCTTACAGAGGAGTAGCAAACTCCAGATTACTGGCATAGCAAACTCCAGAAAACACTTTGTCAAGTTCAGAAGACTATATTACATACTTGTGAGCTTCATCAGTTGTTCTTTTAATTTTATATATGTAAAATAGAAAAGAAATGTGATATTTTAACATTATAAACTACAGACCCTAAAGCAAAGTTGAACTTTTCTGCCAACCATAAGAGAATGCCTGTTCATATAAAATTTGCAGGCTCTGAGGTAAAGTTTTTTTGCCCAAAATATTTTGAAAATACTTTGTTTGCAAGGAAATATTAAGGAAAAGAGAATAAAAACTATCTAAGAGAAATATGAAAGTGAATTTTCAGCTTGTTTTTTGATTACAGTAGGTTTCTCCTTAACAGAACAGAATGCGTTTAGGATTTGCCATTCTATCTTGACAAAATTAACAATACTTTCACTGGAAAAACAATCAACTTCTCTGGCTGTAATTTCATTTTTCTGTAGGTACAGTCTAATGTTCTCAGCTTGAGGGCAGGAAGAGAACACATTGTAATATAGCTATTCTTTAAAGAAATAAATCTATAACAGGTAATTAAAAACAATTGCTAAGTGATACCTGGGATAATGATCAGGCTAGAAATTTCAGATTATTTTCCAGGAACTACAGGTAAGCATGACTTATAGTAACTTAGTACTGAGGAAGTCAAAGGCTGATGTGGAAGCTCTGTGGAACAGCGGGCTGCAGATCATTGTGTGCTTTTTCAAGTGGACTCTCTTTTCTAGACCATATTAGAAAGTATCTTCTAATATCAGTATCTTCTAAATTCAGAAGATACACACAGAACACACAGAACCTATAAAGTATGTGGATAACAAATAAGACTTAAAATTTGTTAGAAATTAATTAAATTCTATCTTTTTTAGAGAAATGGGGAAAGATTTTATACTAATTAAAAGAGAACAATAACCTAACTATAGAATTGCAGTATGTTACTTATAATATGTGAGGGGATTTTTTCCCACTATACATTACATTGTTTAAAACATTTTCATAAGAGGAGTGTTGGATGACAGAAGAGGTAGACAATAGACATCAGTAGTGTTGACTGAAGCTTGCAGACATCTTTAATGCTTTCCACCCAGCCACCTTAATTTAAGACATGTTAGGAGACATTTAGAGACTGACCTCATCCTCTTTTTTTTTCCTGCTAGTTACAAAAGAAAAATAGACTCATGTCTTATGGAAGGTTTTGTTGAATAAGTTTGTTACTTACATGGAAGGCATATGCCCAAGTTGCAAATGTTCTTTCACAGCTCGCACTTGGAGGGTGAAAGTCAGCTGTCTCTCTTGGGGTTCACAGAAATTAATTTTTTATGATTCATGTCAAATTTATACCTTTTGGAAGCTGAACACACTAGTCATGCAAGTCCTGTATTCATCAAGGACCAAAAATTCCTCATGTATGTTGTGTAGCAGCTGAGTCACTAACTCTAGAGGGAGATTCCTATAGTAAGAGAGATTCTGCAATTGCTGCATCCCATTTCTTGGAAAAAAAGAAAGAAACCTCATTTACTTCACAATTTTCAAAACATAAAATCTTCTGTTTGGATTTTCTAGTGTACACCATTAATCTGCTAAAGCTATTAAACAAACAGCTTTCCTGTCTACACATTGAACTCCATGGAAAAAATCTATTTTAGCCATGTATCCTTGTACAGTACTTCTGTCAGACAGTTGATTACCTGTGAACAGCATAGGAAAAGCACAAAATATTTAATAGGAATATCTTGAAATAGAGAGGAAGGTCAGATCTGGCTGGATGGAAGTACCCAAGAGTCAGTATGTAACATTAGGGAAAAAGTCAAGTCACAGCATTCAGTAACACTTAACAGAGAGGATAGTAACAGGAAAGAGAGAATCACTCCCACTACACAGTACAGGACACTGGTGGCAAATCCTGGAAGATTTAAAGAACATTAGTGGAGGAATATGTTCATATGATGGATATGAATATGTTCATATGATTGGCTGTACATACATATCTTCTTGTTTAGGGATCTCCAGCTTAACACTGTGCTAATGGGTTTATCTTCTCCGAGTAGGCAGCTGGCATAGAGAGCAAACACAGAGTGTTTCCTTGGTGCCTCTGCAAGCCATTTTTGGAGTTTTCCATGGAAGGAATAAGGATTGATGCCACAATCTCCACATCTTCCATCACTACACAGAGAGCTGGGGTAAATTCTGTACTTAGAACAAACAAAACATACTCACTCCATCGGAAAGTGAAATGTGCACTCAGTTGGAAGATGTACAGCATAATCTAGTCGAAAAGTGTAAGTCTCACATCTGAGTCATTGCTAATAAATGAACCTACATGACCTCACCAATCTCCTACCCCAAAGGTCTTCTATTTCGATGAGCCACTAGCAGTTTTGCAGGTCATGACTCGTATGCAAGTCTCTTAGAGAAGATTTAAATGAGAGTTTCTAGACCTATCCTTCTGTGAAAGATGCTAGCACAATGGTTTTGGGTGGCTCTTTGATATGCCATATTCACATGAAACACAGACATATCCCATCCCACTTTACATATATAAGTCATTCCCCTGAGTTGAATATCTGAAATCCTTTCTGTTCCTGACTATGTCATAGGTGCTATTCACTCTACAATCAAGACAGATTTGAGCAAAAAAGCCATTACGTTTTCATTCTCTCTGTAAATCTCTGTAAAGTCACAGTACTGTGATGTTGTAGCCTTATCTACTTAACTATAGGTGATGTTTTTTCTGAGTACCAGCACCCTGATCAGTTTGTTAGTTCCAGTTTTGAAATTCTTTGTCTTCTTTCAGTCTGATAATGTCCTGTGTTTGGAGGGTCTCACAATTCACTGAACCAGCTCAACCTCAATCTAAATCTAAATAAACATGAGGTTCTCTTGTCTCTTACACAAGAATGCACAAAATTCACAATAAAAATCTGTGGGATTTATTTAAGTAACTGTGCTCCAGAGCAGTAGGAAACAGAACAAAATATTGAGGAAGCTTAAACAATAAACTTGCAAAAACATAAACAAAAATGTATCAAACAATCATTAGGCATTTCCTGAAGGGTCTGTCTACCTTGGCCACCCATGAGCTTTTTGCCTATTATTCAATAAAGCTGGCCTAAAAAAAAGGGATCTGTCTTCTGCTTATATTTATTAAATTTGCAGGAAGGGCCCATCAATCACAACAATGGGTTTTAAGTGTTTGCTGGGTGAGAGGAGAGTCCCATAAGCAGTCTTTGAAGTGTCTTTTGCTGAAGGTAAACATCTGAAGAACATAAATAGCTGCTCTTCTTTCCAATGAGTGACCTTGTCAAAGTGGATAGAATGGAGAGATGGGGGAGGGGTGCTATCATGAAAAGGAAAAGCAATAAAGGATTCCTTATGACAGCAATTTGCACATTTACTGCTCTTTGATATGTTAACTAGATTTTGCAAACTGGAATTCTTTGTCTTTTAGAGGTCCTTGGGCAGTGATAGCTCACAGTCAGAACAATGTTTTGCAATAGGCCTAATGCATCTTCTAATTAATAAGGTAACTTGGGCAACCTCTGTAAATCAGTGACATTATCATTATAACAGGACACAAGTGAATAGTTGTTTATAAGGAAGGAAATATGCTCATAACAGCAGTGTCACTATTTGCTGAGCACATTGACTAAAGTGAATTGTGTTGAATACAATGGGATCAATAGGTTATGGGCCCTGTTCACTAAACTTTTACAAGCCATTTATGAACCTTTGATTCTAGAAAACAGCTCTTCTCCATTAAGAAAACTGAGAATGTAGCACTGACAGTTTTCAGTTTTTATACATGATACAGGCTAAGTGACATAAATTCTCCAGCTGGATTGTAAAAAAGTGGGCAGGTCAGGTAAGGTCTCTTAAAGTAGCAATAAAATATTTTTGAGGAATAAAATATGCAGGCATGGATGCATGTGGCCACTAGGAGAAAAAGTAGCTAATAAGCTAGCCTGCAAAAAGAAAAAACAGTAATATTTTATTCAGAAATATATTACAGTAGGCAATGAATGGCATGGCAGCCCCATTAGGAGATAAAACATGTGGGACCCTAAGATGCAGGCAGCAAACCCAAGGTTCTTTCTTAGAAGTAAACTTGTTTGTTATATTGCTAGGATTATGAACAAAGAGAGCTGCATTTCAGCAATAAGTGAAGTGATTGACATAGAATAAACTGAACTATTTGGGGATGCTCTGTGTATTTATAAAGTAAGATAGTACTACACAATATGGAGCTGTATGAATACTTCAGTTCTTCAAATTAGAATGCTGTTGCTTGTTTTAGTGGGTGTACCTCCTAATTCTGGAGCAGGGTAAGAGATTTTTTTTCTGCACTTAATAGCAGCACAAGTGATAGGCAAAATCAAAGCCAGTTTTTGATGAGTGGTTTTTGAACCACTCATCAACAGCCCTTGCCAAGATCAAACTTTCTTAATCTCTGTGCTGATTTTGGCTAGGGCAGAGATAATTTTCTTCACAATGGCTAGTATGGGTCTTTGGATTTGTGCTGAAAACAGTGCTGATAATATAGAGATGCTTTTGTCACTGCTGATCCAGAGTCACAGCCTTTTCAGCTTTACTTTTTGTTCTGTCAAGTTTGCAAGGGAACTAGAGGCTCATGGAAAGATGGGAGGGGACACACGACCCCAACTGACCAAAAGTATATTCCAGAACAAATGTCATCAAGCTCAGTATATAAAGGGGGAAGAAGAAGGAGGAAGGGAGAAATTTGGAGTTTGCCTTCCCAAGTCCCCATTATATGTGTTGGAGCCCTGCTGTCCTGGGGATGGCTGAACACCTGCCTGCCCATGGGAAGGAGTGCAGGAATTCCTTATTTTTATTTCCTTGCTTGTGTATTTGATTTTAGTTATTAAACTGTTTTTATCTCAACCCATAAGTTTCTCTCTTTTACTCTTCTGATTCTCTTTTCCATCCCACTGGTGGAGGAGTAAGTGTCTTCATGGTACTTAGTTTCTGCCTGGGATTAAGCCATGACGATCTCTTTTCAACCAGATCTTTTCCACATATTGATGTAATATAATATTTATATTTGTCACTTTAAAAGTCTTTTCCTTCTTCTGTTACTCTTGACGTATTTGCCCATGTTCTTTAGTTCATGTGGATCAACACATGAGTGAGTTTTAAGGTGATGTGAGAAGTTGGGAAAGAGAAATCATGAGAGAATAGAAATAAATATTTCACAACATTATCCCTGCTGTAAGCCTGCACCAGTTCTGCAACATCTGGCTTCTGGATTTGACTGGAAGCTGGAATTATTCCATAATATATTGTCTCTGGTTATGCAATCCCACATACCCCAAAGGGTGTAGTAGAGGGAAGGAGTAAAAGAACCAGACAAAAGCAATACAGGCCCACCCTACCTAGCATTGGAAATGGTTTACTTGTACATTAGGTCCTGGGAGGGACACAGCCTTACCTCAAAGTGGAGGACCAGCTAATACACTATTCCAGCAGAGCTTCTCCTTGAGACTGCTGAATGTACAGGTAAATGCTGAGACTGAGTATGGCCAGGTGAAAGCAAAGACTTGTCTTTACCCTCATCACTCCTGCATCAGATTCTTGTGTTGAAATAACGAGTGATCCTTGTTCTGATGGAAAGGAGACACTTCAGCTGTAGATGATATTACAAAGAGGGGAAATATTTCCACCTTCCAAGAGCTGTGAATGTAAGTGATAGTCTGAGCATTCACAAATTCATTCACTGAGATACTGTGGCTGGCTCTTATCATCCCATTTAGCTACATCAGTCATGATTCTGAGATACAGCCACAGAAGTTCTTCGTTTGTCTGTTCTCAAATTCTTAAGGGTTTATCCTTGACTTCTTACTTGAAATTTGGCTGGAGACTTTTTTCTGTTCCATGTTCTGAATGTCTATTCATGAAATGGGCTCTAGGGACTTGTCTATTATCTCTTAGTATTATTTCTTTCCATGATCTTCTCCATGTGAAAAGTGTTGTGTGGATTTTATTTTTCTTTCTTTACCTTAGTTCTTCTTGTCTTCTTGTACTAAGCATTCTTACTAGCAAAGGCAATGTCTCAGAAATATAATCCTTGTTCTGGGAGAAAGATTAATTTATCACTAAAATAGAGATGTACATAAGCCAGTAGCCCAGTATCTGTGTCTGCCTGAGTAAAGATGATGAGACTGAGTACCCTTTCCCATGAGGTTTCATCTGTCTCTGAATGTTGTGCCTCTGGCCTAATCCATACCATTAAAGGCAAGAACACGTAAAACTCCTCATTGTCCATGGCCAAACAATATAACCATCAGGTCACTGTCTGCTTTCTACTTAGAGAGGTATAATTCCACTGAAGTCAGATTTACACCAGTATCAATGAGAGCAAAATTAGGCTTCCCCTATAGTTACTGTTAACCTTTATCAGTATCACCCTGTAGCACTGAGCTGGTAGCATTAGCAAACACAAGGCTGATCTTCAATAGCTGTTCTCTCATTTACTTTTTGCTGATTTATCACTTCACTAATGACACAATGGATTTTCCCATTAGTTTATTATTATTATTTATTATTGGTATTAGTGTTATCCTGAAAGAAAATGAAAACAAAGAACTGACCTCATCTCAGCACAGCATATTATTTTCAGGAGTTCAGAAATACTGCACAGAATGGACAGTTTCCATTTCACCAATGTTCAATCACTGGCATTTGTCTTTTGTATCCCAGAGCAATTGCATAACTCTAATATTGACCTTAACCAGAGCCCTTTGTTTCTCACCCTAACAGCCAAAAGCATTAAAAATGCGTGTTTACTTAATTTGTCCTGGCATGCAGTGTAATTACAAACAGTTTGTTTTCTCTTGTAAAATGTGGGTTAGAGAAGAAATAAAGTAATGTGGAAAATTAACATTGTGATGTACTGTATAGTGGAATAACACTAAAAACACTTAGCTGTGTTAGTACTGGAGGTGCTATTTGTGTTGTGTGCAAGAACAATAAAGAATTAAATGCCTCCTTCTAAACTATATTTGCATGATTTTCAACTGCAGTAAAATTAATCTGAGCTGCCTCCAAGTACGAAAGAAAAAAAAAATCAAAGAGCAAATAGAACTAAGCAGCACTCATGCAGCCTCTAAAGTTGTACTTTTATATTTTGTGAATTCCAACACACTGCTTAGTGATGTCTGGAATTCTTATAGAACTGGATGAGGCAAATACATTTAAAGGTTCCTATGCCATGTCTAGCACTCACCAAAGCTGTGCCTTTGGTTGATAGTACCTTTCTGATGTATCAGCAGGTCTCTGTTGATTCTTTCTGTGAAAGATTCACTTTGTCCTCTCTCCCTCCTTTTTAAATCTATCCTCTTTTTTGTGAAATACTAAGAGCTGTCCTGCAAAAGTATATATATCACTTAAAGTCATCAGAGTTAGGAGAGTATTACCTGTTTGTACCAAAATAGCCAAGAGTAAAAAACCATCTCTTTCACATTCTTTTCCTAGTCTTTTTTTTTTTTTAATTTCTTTTTCTCCCTTTTCATATTTTCTGAGGAAGTATTTAGATAATGAAGCAATATGAGTTTAATTTCCCAAAATTTCTGTATATTTGATATGTAAAAAAAAACCAAAAACACAACAAAAACCCACAAAAACAAACAAAAAAAACCAAAATCCCCCAACCAACCAACCAACCAACCAACCAAAACTCCAAAACCAACCAAAAAAACCAACCAAAAAACCAACCAAAATCCAAAACCCAAAGAAACAGGAGGAAAAAGCATAAACAAATCACTCCACTATGACAAAGAGGACTTTTACCCTCCTTTTATCCTCAATAAATGTTTTCCTCCAGAGATATTTGTTAAAAAGTAGACCTCTGGGTGAAAGCAAACATTTGAGTTCTTTGTTGTTATTTTGTTGTTATTTCCCTTTTGTTTTTTGGTGTAGAACTGCCCCATGCAAAGAAATACACTGCTTTGCTATGTTGAGACACACATTCTCTTTTCACTAAGAGTTGCTCAGTGCCCTTGTTCTGGCCTCTGTGCAGAAGAGTTTAACCACTTTGGGAACTGACTCTTTTATATCTTTTAATAACAAGTTAGGATGAATCTGGAAGATGTGAGAGCTTTTAACAGCAGTTGAGAAGAAATCCTACTTTAGCTTACTGCAGACTGAAGCTAGGAAAGTCATTAGATTAACCTCTCTTGGCAGGTCAGGCTTAGCAAATATTCTTAAAAATAACTCTTCCAGTAATTTATGACCTTTGGGGAGCATAATCAATAGTGTTAAGAGGAGAGGCAGCCAGACAGCACTTCCTAGTAGGAGAAAGTTTCTTGTCTTTGTAATGTTTGCATTCTGTCTGCTTGCATGCAATAAGACTGACTTGCCAGTGATATCATACCCCTTTTATTCCACCAGTTTTGGAGACATACATTTTTATTGTCAATTTACCATCCCCTCTATTTTTTCATACAGTATCTAATTCCAACAAAACCAATACACAAATGTGATTATAAAGTAAGGGGGAAATGCATGGTTCATTTTCTTCCACATTCCCTCTAACTTTTCTGGATCATTTGAGGAAGAATGGTCTTCTGCCCCAGGACGTTGTAATGCAAAGTCTTAAACATATACTTCATTTTAATGCACGATGAGTTACTCATAGTGCTTAATTAAGTGTGTTCTTACATCCCTTTAAGATCAGTGCCTAGGGAAATTTTTTGCTCAATCTGTGTATTTTTTTTGTAATGTTGGATAAACTACAGAAAATTTGAATGTGAAAGTGACAACAATATTTCTGTATTTGTTAACAATTTAAATGCATTTTATTTCCAGTGAGATGTCCTGTAGCTTTTTTTTATAATAAAGAGCACTGCCCTGGCAATTCAAACATAGAGCCTTTCCTTCAGGGTTTGGTGTCGAAGTACCATTTTCTGAAACTGGAGACCCTCAGGAGGATACATCGATTTCAGTGAGGCCTCACATTCACTGTCTACATACACATGCTCTAGGTACATGGGCCTGCCCCAAGCAAAACTACTGCCTATTTTTTTCTGCAAGGACTTCTAGGCACATAGGAAAGGAAGGATACAGCATGTCACACTGTAATATGATACTGCACTTATTTTGACACCACCAGGAGAATTACTGGGTATTGGCTTTTCCAATGTCCCTGGAGTGGAACAACAGTTTTGAAACTCCAGAGAATAAAAATAATTTAGAAAGAAAATCATTCATGCTCATGCTCTCTGCAGAAGCTTTAATACATACTTTAATACAGGCAGCTTTGTGTTTAATGCTATAGCTGAGGCAAGATACCACCTTTTCTCCACTGCTATAATGAAAATGAAAATGACATATTTTTTGTCCCCCTGCTTTCTGTCTTCATTGCCAAGGTGGTGATACAGAGTGAGACAAAGTCCAGTTGGAGGCCAGTAGCTAGTGGTGTACTCCAAGGGTCAGCACAGGTTCTAGTCCTGTTAAACACCTTTATTAATGATCTGGATGATCAGAGTGTGCCCTAAGCAAGTTTTCAAATGGTGTAAAAGTGGGTGAAGTGCCTTATAGGCCAGAGAAGACTGGTGACATCCAGAGAGACCTCCACAGGCTGAAGAAATGGGCTGATAGGAGCCTCATAAAGTTCAAAAAGAAGTGCAGGGTCCTGTGCCTGGGAGGAACAGTCCTGTGCATGAATACTCACTGGGGGGCATCCAGCTGGAAGGCAATTCAGCAGAAAAAGATCTGGTGGTCCTGGTGGGCCCCAAGATGAGGATGACACAGAGAAGTGCCCTTGCTGTAAAGAAGGCTGCTGGTATTTTGGACAACACTCAGCTCAGAAAGATGGTTTGCTTAGCCTAGAGAACAGAAGGCTCTGGGTGGAATCTTGTCAATATAAATAAATACCTGAAGGGAGGGTAATGAGGAAAAATGAGGAAGTCAGACTTTTTCAGTAGTGCCCAGTGACAGACCAGAGGCCTGGGCACAAACTGAAACACAACTGAAGTGGTGTTGTCTGAATATCAGAAAACACATTTTTGCTGTGAGGGTGGCTGAGCACTGGCATGGGGTCTCCAGAGAGGTTGTGGAGTCTTTATCCTTGGAGATACCCAAAAGCCATCTGTACACAATCATGGAAAAGCTGCTGTAGGTGGCTCTGTTTGAACAGGGGTGTTGAACAAGATGACCTCCAACTTGAACCATTCTGTGATTCTGCAGTTCTGTGGACCTAAAACTCCTGGAAGATTATGATGAACAGAAATAGTGAACACACATCTGTGCTCCAAATCTCCTTCATGTAGAGTTTGTGGCACAAAATATCTGCCATTTCCCATGGAACACTGAAGTTTTCCTCTAGAAGCAATGACACTGGTAGTCCTTACCTCCAAAATTAGTTCCTTTACCTTTAGGCTTTACCATACTTTTACTGGTGATTTTCTCAATAGTACATGCCTGTATGCTCTTCATAGTCAGACTGATGATTCTGAAAAGCAGCAGATCTATTCCACAAGCATTACACAGACAGTCATCATGTCCATATTAAATTCATGGCATAGTTGGTCTGAGTGTGCACAGAGGATATGATCAGGTTTCGAGATATGTACTGCAGCTCAGCCAGAGGAATAGTTCTTCTAGATCCTAGGACATCCTGGTATCTGTCCTGGCATCTGTCAACTTCCATTCATAAAAGTTTTGAGGTGTTAAAGTCATGAAAATTTTGATAAACAATTTGCCTTTAATCTGGCACAATTTTTTCTAGAAGTTGATATGGCAGTATTTCAACATGTATTATGATGAGACATTGAACCTTGTAAATACTGTAATGATTTACAAAAGTCAACAAAATTAATTTTAAAAGATATAATTTTTAATTATGATCCCTAGACTCTCCTAGAGTTTGTTTTCCTAATTGCCGTCATTACAGACTGCATTGTTAGCAAGGCTGAAGATCAGTACCCCAAAAACTTGCCGTACAACACAGCTTAGGACACCCATAAATAAAGATATATGTTTTATGAGTGAAATGGAACATTATAATAATTTACTTTGAATGCCTGAATAATAATGAGTAAAATGTGTCACGTAGTAATTCCCATGTCACACTACTGAAGAACAATCAATCCATGCATAAAATTTCCCTGCCTTGGGCAGATTACAAAATGAATCTACTTATTTTGAAGAAACATTGATAAAAGAAGAATAAATGAAAAAATGTTTTTAAAAGCCAGATATTTTGCTTACTACATTAAGGTAAAAATTTTATTTTTTATATATTTAACCTCAGATTAATTTTCACTTATTTAACCTCAGATTAGGTTTCATTTTGTAGTCACATTTAAAGGAGTAAACCCAAATAATTTACCCAATAATTTAGCTTGTCATCTGTGGACCTTGTGACTTCTGGCAAGTCTTAAGACTTCAGCTTTTACCAGAGATGCAATAGTTTTTCTTAGTTTCTACTGCAGTGTATTTATAAGAACTGAAAAACAGAGCCCATATACAACCAGAAGTAAACAAACAGCCACAGAAGTGCTATCTTTCTCCTTATATAATGATGTAGGGTGCAATTACATTTTATTATCCTTTGTGAGGGATTAGAGAAGTCAGTTGTGACTTCAGAGTTAGTCATATCATCATCCAAACATATGGTAACAACAAAAACATCAGTGTCATCTACCATGTTCTGCAGCCCCAGTAATAACATTCTCTCCTTCCCTGTAAACTATAAGGCAAATAATTCCTTTGTATTGTAATCCAATGTATTTCCACATGTAGAATCCTGTGTTTTTTTGTGGAACATTTGCAATACTGAATCCTAAAAAACATTCATTCAGTAGGGCTGAAGTTAGTACCATTACAGTTTGTTCAGCAATTCTCTAGAGTATGGACATTTCCCCCCTTATTTTGACACAAGGTTCATGAGATCTTTGGGCTTCCTTTGAAAAAGTCCCCATCTTTCTCAGTATGTACTCAGCCTGTAGTTACCATCTTTATCTGAGCTGTGCATCATGTGTTTATATTCTTACAGAACATCTGTCAGATACAACACTGACCAGTGCAATTAAGTACATCTTCTTTGTTTCAAGACTCCAACTGTACCCCCTTCCTCCTTCCTCCCCCAGCTTTATATGCTGGACTGGTCTTACATGATGTGGAATATCCCCTTGTCAGCTGTCCTGGCTGTGTCTCCTCCCAAATTCTTGGGCATCCACACCCTCCTTGATGGTGGGGTGTGAAGAGAAACAGAAAAGCCTTAATGCTGTGTAAGCACTGCTCAGCTATTAAAAAAAAAAAAAAAAAAACACCATTCCTGTGTTATCAATCCTGTGTTCAGCACAAATCCAAAATATAGCCTCATACAAGTTACTGTGAAGAAAATTAACTCCACCACAACCAAAATCACCACTCTTCCATATCTTCCATATGTATATGTAGTTGAATGTATGTAATTGTAAATTCTTTTTCCATGCTTATATTTTCTAATGTTGAAATAACATCCAATCTTAGAAAATTAGAATGCATTTTTTTTATTACCCAGTGTAGCATCACTAGCCTCACTTCTACAGAAAAGGTCTGCATGACTTTCATCAAAGACAGAGATTCTTAGTCTCATTCAGCACTGTGTTCATTGACAATATTTTTCAACACACATTTTCAAAGACACCTATGTGGTACAAATTTATGATTCTGAAATTCAGCGCTGATAAGCAGCTACTAATTGGAAAGTTTTTCAAATTTAGCTGAAATAATTGTATCACTTTCCTTTAGTGTATTTTTTAAGAAATAATGGACAAGACTCAGGAAGATATGGCACATGTTTCACGTCTCTCTACAGACTGATTGACAGGAAGGTTCCATGCCATCCTTGCTGAGAAGTGCTTCATTATTTGCTGGTGTTTTCTTTCCTGGCTACAAAAGCTCCAAACAGACAGTTCAGAAGTTGCTGGGCTGCAGTGTTTGTGTTTACAAGAGGACATACCACTGTCTGATGAAAATGTGCACAGCTAGAAGCAAAGGACTGCAGGTGGGAAGTGTGAAATGTCAGGCTAGAAGAAGTAAATTGAAACAATGCAATTAACTAGAGACAGTTTTTTCACCACATTTTTTTTCTCTATTTAGCTGTTAGCTGTAGATAGAATATTGTATTTTGAAAGGAGGCAGCAGTTATTGATATTTAACTTTTTTTTTTTTTTTCAGGATACTTTCCCCTTCCCATTGTGTTCTTGAATGCATGAGGAAATCCTTTCAGCCTGTATTAAAATCAGTTACTTGTGCAAAGACTGACAATACTGAAACCATTTGTTTTGAATGCCTTAATTTGAAAATAACCTGGAGGCACTTACTAGACTTACTTTTCTTGTAAGCATTTGATTCACAGCTGCTGAAAAAAGTTTCATCACATCTGAAACTTGGGGCATCTGCTTTGTCATGTCAGAATGAAAATTGGGTTGGATGCTAGGATGACAATGGAATAACATGCAGCAATCCATCCAGCTGCATGGAAATTGTTTAAGTACTTCTCTTGTGAGCATAACAGTATCCACTGGAAAGAGAAAAATCTGTGCAGACCATGAAACAGATATTATCTAATTCCTCTTCTTCTCTGAATGCCCATAGGTGCAAAAGACCTGTGGCTCTTCAGATCCTATTCTATTGTATGGCAGCATTTTCAAAAGGAGAATAAGGTCTGCAGTGACCAACTGGAGTTTCTATTGTTCTATGCTGAGAGCAAAATGGAAAATAGGGGCAGAGTTTGTAGCTTTTCTTTTCTTCTTACAAGTGTATATATGTTATTTTTGCAATGCTCCCTTTGTAGGGACAGTAGTCTCTTTCATTTTTGTGCTCATAAAATAACAATTCTTTTCATTCCATAAATCAATCTTGAAGTATTATCAGGTGCTATATTAATATATGGAGATTCATTGTACATGAGACCTTTATTAACTAAGCCTGAAGAAATGGGGCAAATAGTAAGCAGGAAATGTCTGGTTTCATTAAGAACAATGTCTTCAAAGATTTGAAGACTGATTTGAACACCTGAGACAACTAAAATTTGCCTCATGCCTTTTGAGTAGATACTAATGCTGTACTGAAACTTGTTTTTGCAGTGCAACCAAGTTTTTCCATTATGGACAGACCACACAGTTCTAGTCTTAACTCAGGTTTAAATTATTCAAGAAGGATTCTTTTTTTTTCTTATGCCTTTCACTTGGGGTTATAACATGGTCCAATTCTGATGTGCTGATTTTTTTCCCAGAAGTGTATATTCATGGTTTCTGTTATTGTTACTCAGAGCCACTTTATTCTTTGTAAAGAACACCTGTAGATATAGCACAGACTGACATATCATTATTAACATTTTGTAGGCAAAACTGATGCCTCCTTGGCAAACCTACTATTTTTGACATTTCGGAATGCCCTCTTTTAAAGTATCTTCTCTGTTTGCTCAGTGCATTCCAAACCATCAGCTATTTTTGACAGCATAGCTTTTCAAAAGCTTCTTGTTCAGACAAATTCCTTTGTTACACATATAAAGTTCTCATTAAGTTATCTGGATTTATATTACAAATTCTGAAGGGAATGTCCCTGGATATTTTCCCTGTAAGAAAGTAAATTATAATTGTATGTGACATTTCAAAGGTGAGGGGAAGTGTTACAGGTGAGAATTTAGATAGACTTCTAGAATTCAACAAGAAATTGAGCATACCTCCCTCCTTAGTTATGTCGCAATTAATCTGAAATGGTAGGCCTGAAAAAAATGAAACCTCAATCTTGAAAGAGACTAGATTCACGTATTTCATAATTCCTCCAACTTCAGTGGCATATTCCACCATTACAATGGACTAAAGACAAAAATACTTCTGAATTACAATGTGTACTTGTTAAACTCTGACTTTGTGTGCACATCAACAGCTTTCTGAACACTGATGTCTCTTATTTATCTTTCCTCTTTCTGTTATGTAATGCTCTTATAGTTTTAAATGACATAACTAGTCACACAAGAATCAGTGGACCTTACAAAATCTCAGCAGGGCAATAGGCTTTGCCCTTCTGGGCACACTGGTAACACATTGAAGGATGCTTACATTTTAGAAAAAATACAAAAAGACTTGTAATTGGAGTAATTTTCCTTTATAGTCTACTAACAAAAATATGATAGACTTTCTTCTGTCTTTTAGAATGCCTTGCTCAATGTCTCATGATTCCCTTTGTCCATAGTCAATACCTAATATATTGCTCCTCTTATTGATTTTCCTTTCTATTACAGAATTGTAAAAATTCCTCATTTTGGAAAAAAAAAATCCATCATTTTTCTGACAACTATCTTAGATTTATTGTACTTAACAGGTAACATGGATTTAAATGGAGAATTACAGGCTGTCCAGGCAAGTGGTTGAATCACCAACCGTGGAAGAATTTAAAAGATGTGTAGATGTGGTGCTTAGGAACAAGGCTTAGTGGTGGATTTGCAGTGTTAGGTTTATAGTTGAGCTGATGATCTAAAGGTCTTTTCCAATCAAAACAAGAAGTGGCTGCTGAGTGCTGCATAAATATAGGGTGGACAGGAGTATTACAGTATCAATTTTATAGAGAATTTTGGCCAAATCTTCTCTAAAATTTGGCTATAACAGAACAGTGGGCTACGATTTCTTCTGCTTTTTAGTGTACATGATACATAATATTGCAGTTCTACATCCCTGCAAGAACTGGTATAATGTTATGTTGCTACAAAGTAAAGTGTTTTTTTTTTTTTTTTTAACTGTATATATGACTTGGATGGACTTTGATTTTACATTTGAAGATATTTAGCATCACTGGATGTACAGTATCTCTTTCAGGTGCAGTATTAATGTGTTTGTGAAAACACATAAAAATCACACAGATTTTGTCCACAGAAAACTATTTGTTGGACTTGCTATATTTCTGCTCCAGGTGATTTGCCAGGGTTAATCCACAGAATCCATGTGCACAGAAGAACTTGCCTGCCCCAGGACTTTTGAAATAGCAGAACTCTGGTTCTCTGACTAGCTGCTTTTTCTAACATGATATCAGCTCCTAAATTTATATCACAGATGACTAAGAACAGTTGGGATGTATCTTAACAATAGACAGAAAATACTGTGGGAGTAGCCATAATGTAATGTTCTCAAATTGTGGGTTTGCAAGTATGATACATACCTGCAAAACACTTCGGGAGTAAATTCTCTTAGTTAACATTTCAAGTTCACCCAAGAGAGATTACTCTTTCTCATTCATGTTATGTATGAGAACTTCAGAATAGAATTACAAGTTGTTCACATCCCCATGTCTTTTCTTCCTGGACTTCTTAGATTCCTGCAGCTGAAAGGATGAACTGGTATCTGAGTGTGTGTGTGTCTCATAAATAACTCCAGTTGTAGCCAGGAATTCTGAATATCAGATGTTCTTCTCCTGTTCCTTAGTCATTAGTAGGTATAAGCAATATTTAATCGAGGTATAACTCAGTTGGTCATTCAGAACAAACATAAGCATTATGAATGTCATTATTCCAGGCCTTGAAGAAGTGAAGTTTGATAACAACATTAGGAGATGGATCAGCATAGAACTAGAACAGCAGACAGATCTTATAGCAGTCTTTAACAACAAAATTATATACAGGCATAGTAAATTGGAAAGCAATCCTACCATTACTTATTATTTTAATAAGTATTGCAAGGGAGAAAATGCAACTTTGCTACTGGACAGACTTTTGTGAACCAGTCAACACATAGACAGCTTGTGTTCACTTTTGAGCATAAAGGCACACACTTGAGGCATGCAAGTGGAGATACATATCTGAAAGAGATGTATAAATTCAACATGGTAGGTCTGCAGCACTACCAAAAACCACAGAAAACAAGAACAGCCACAATGACACTATTAAAATTAAAATGTACAAATGGAATAAAAGTCCTTTAACCTTTGAATGTCTAAAAATACAGATAATATGCATTATTGATAGCTTATTCAAATTATATTCTATCATTACTGAAGCTGGTAGAAACAATGCTTGAGAAGGAAAAGATGATAACAGAACTTTATGTTTTAGCTTGTGTTTGTTATAGTGGGAAACAAAAGCCCAAACAAACTCCAACCAACCAGCCAAAACCAACAAAATACCTAAACCTGAGAACATTAAATAACACTATAAGAATGAATACATGTAATTTAAATTAGGAATAAGTACTTTCTTCAGTACTTTCTTTGAGGCTGAATTTCCCAAGCTTTGACAGGTAGCAAGCAACTGCTAGTTGTCAAGAAGTTAGACTTGTAACCAAAAGTGGAGGGAACATATAGATGGAATTTCAATATACCAAGAAAAATGTTCCTCTAAATGTTTGGACAATTCCCTGCCTCTTTGTTTCCTTCCCTTGTGCCAACGACAAAGCACGGCCAGTCTACCCCTGAGGGCAGCCGCAGAAGCACCCAGAAGTAGCGGCGGCATCGACCCTGACGAGAAGCCGAGGTGCCAAGCCGTGTTCTCGGGAGCCGGTCGGGGCGGGAAAAGTAACGCGCTGCCATAGACCCATAGATCCTAGAGCATCTAAGGAAATAATAGTAGAGTCTCTTGTACAGTTCCTTGGCTATATAGGTCCTTGAAGACCCTACTTCACTGTGTGACTTAGCTGAAAGTGAAAATCAGTAGTCCTTTCTCTGTGCTAGGATCATATTTAGCGGAATTTTTAGTGTCAGGAGTTAAAAAGAAAAGAATAGATTTCTGTACTTGATCAATGACTACAATACAAATGAAAGGGTGAATACTGTAAATTTAGAGCTATGACAGCTGCTGAAGCATAAGAGATCAAATGAAAGAAGTATTATCAAATGTAACTCAGTAAGAAAAAACAAAATGCATCCTGTAAATGTAAATAGATATGATCGATCAATCATTTATGGTGCCGCTTGGTCTTCTTGAGGTTGTGGTTCTAGCAAGGTCAACAATTAGATCCAAGGGCCCTGATTATGAATCCTAGGTGTCCCTTTTCATTACAGTACATCCAATGTGGATTGTAAAACATCTTGTTCTAACTATGTGTTTGAATTAGAAACGGGTGGGTCTTGTTGGAAGATGGTCCCCACCACTTTGTTCTTTTATGAGTTTTCCCACTGGGCACTGAGATGAGTAAAATGCATCTAGGTTTTACTCACTCAGCATCAGACTGCTGGCATTCCAGCTTACACCATTTAATTTTTAACCCTATTTTTAGGGGTTTTTAACCCTGCACACCTTAAAGATTCTGCTTAGGATGAAAAGACAACGTGTACTTCCTTACTCATACAACTCTTCCACAGATTGTTTTCAGGTGGAGCTTTGCTAAAAGGAAGATGAAAGCAATCCAAATATAGATTGAAGATCTGTAAGAGGCCCTGTGGTATATGTCAGTTTTGAATAACTTGTTAGTGGTCTCTTTAAAATGGTCTAACTGTATGATAGGATAGGCCTGTGCCAATCTGCATAGATTATTTACTTTTAAGCATTTTTAGAAGTAATATCTTATTTCTCTTTCATGTGATATGCTTTAGTGTTCTTTTTTTTTATATGCAATAATATTGGTAAATTTATACTTTTTAGAGACTGTGTTTTGAATGGAAACAACAGAGAATGTTGAAAGAAACAAAAAGAGACTTGAATGGACTAAATCAATGCAATAAATGCATAAGCTGCAATGCACCCTCTCAGTAAAATATGTTTTCTAGAACACAGCTTAGTGAAAATGGAAGCACAAAGCTTAGCAAACCAAAAGTTCTCCATTCTTTTTCAGCTTTAGTCTATGTTTCTTATTAAGAGTAAGATTAATTTGAGAAACTGTATGCTGCCATTGCCACTAAACAGTTCTCCTTCAATAAAAAAGTTTGGTCTTTGAACCAAAATTAAATTGCTAGAGGAAAAAAAAAAGAAAGAAAAGGAAAAGCTTTTCAAGTGCATCTTTTCTTGTTCCCCAAGAATGTGCTTCCTCTTAAATAAGAGTGACATTTTGGTCACAAGAAAGAATCCAGTATCAAATGATTAAAACTGGTACATAAAATTTCAGAAGAAAATGTCCATAATTTATATCTAACTCTGATAATCTGTTTTCTATCAGAATGAGGAAACCAATCCAATTGAGGGATTAGTCACGGATTTCTGGTTGTGCATGTGAATGAAAGTGGCCTCAGGGAGGTTCTTACAAGGACCATGGACAGTTCCATGGCTGGTGCAGCTGCTGTTCTGGAAGGTGCTGAGCGCCAGCCTGTAGAGCAGGAGATTGATTTCTTCAGGGACATGGCTCTCACCTTGGTTCCTCTGGTTATACACCCATGTCCACAAACAAAGGTTCAAAAGGTGTTTTGTCTCATTACTCTATATTTTTCTACACAATAATTTTCCAAAAATTTCTTCTTGCTTGCAGTTTCTTTTGCCATACTGTAATTTAATTTTCAATCATTCATTATCCAATCTCTCAATTTAAGAGAATCCACTCCCGCATACAACTTTCTGATATCTCAGTGTGTCTATTGTCACTTTTCAGTTCTGTGGCATTTTCCCATTCCTAGACTAAGTACTTCCTGTGATAGTCATGGGATACTAAGTTCTCTTTCCTGTCCTGACAATCCTCACAACTACTATGCTCCCCACCTATCCACCAGTAGGCTGAAAACACTTCACAGTAATTCGTTCACTCAGTTCTTCTACTTTGTTTCCATAAATATGAATTAACCACAGAATCACAGAATTGACAAGGTTGGAAGACACCTTCAAGATCATCCAGTCTAGTCTTCCACCTAATACCACCATAATCACTCCTATACCATAGCCTGAAGTGCCGCATCCAGAGACCTCTTGAAAATTCCACCATCTCCCTAGATAAGTTATTCCAATGCCTAGACACTTTTTCAGTGAAAATGCATTTTCTAATATCTAACCTGAACCTCCCCTAGCACAACTTAAACCCTCTTCCCCTTATCCTTTCACTTCAGACATGTCAAAAGATACAGACCCCCACCTGGCTACACCCTCCTTTCAAGCAATTGTAGAGAGGGATAAGGTCTCCCCTGAGCCTCCTTTGCTCCAGGCTAACACCCCCAGCTCCCTCTGATGCCTCTCACAGGACATGTTTTGCTCCAGTTGATTGTCTCAACATATTTATTTGTTTCACCAATTCATAACAGCATTTCTTCTATCACCTTAAAATATCCCATAAATGATTATTTTAAATTTTAAGCTTGGAATTCTGCTACTACTGTTATCACAAATTTTCTGCCCCACCAAGGGAGGTAATAAGCATCAGGATGACTTATTGTGAGGAAATGGTGAAAAAAGCCCAAATTCATTTCTCAGTACAATGTTTAAAGAAATAAGGAAAAAACTGTGCTGGATGTAGAAGGCCATTTCTAGACAATTTCTGATGCCCTGAAGAAGATATTTAAAATATTTGAACCTAGAAAAAACTGGTGAGTGTACCTCATCTCATGGTCTGATTGTGCCTGCAAAGCAGAATAATAGGAGGGGAGGCAAGTGAGAGAGAAAAATAAAACAACCAAAAACCAAAGCTAAGCCGTATTAAATGAAGAACAAGGAAATATTTTGCTTCACAGAATTGTTAAGACAGCTTACTGAAACTCCGCAGAGGTTATTGCCTTTTAACAACCAGCCCACTATGCAGGAGGGGTCGGACAGAGTAAGACTCTATAACCCAGTTTTAGATGGTATATCCATATAGCCTGCACTGTCTGATGCATAGTCATAAGAGAAGTGGGATCTCCTCTGCTAGCTCATGTTAGGACCTAGTTCTTATGGTAGTTCAGGTTCAGAATTCTCCCTCACTTGGGATGATGGGGGCTTAAGTAAATATGGCTGCAGCCATCAGCATTACCAAATTCAGCTAAGTATTTAAGGACATACTTAAAAAGTAGCACATGTGCTCTGTGAAGTCAGGACCTGCACAGGATTACGCTTTTTTACAGTTATATATTTATGCAGTTTGAAATGCAATGTTACTCTGAAATAGCAGAGGAAGCACAGGATTTACTTGTGCCTCGTACCTGTGTTCCACAAAAGCTGATCCTGCTAGTAGTGGCAAATTGGAGCGTGAAGGTAAAAACAGTGAACACAATAAACCTTCTTTTCTCATAACAAAAACTTATGCTTTCCTTTTCAGAAATAAACTGTAAAGCAAATCAGCTATTTAAATAGGACAAAGCTTTTTTGTTTTTCCAGATAGTAAAGGTTTACTTTGCAATTGATATTTAATTTCTTTTTCCCCATGAATTAAATTCAATTGTGGTTTACTGTGTGACCACATCACCCAATCAGCTCAACATTTTTTTACCTATAAATAAATATTTCATAGCAACATTTAATGAAAACACTACAGATAATTTAAAGGTATGTTAAAATGAATGTTCACAAAGCAAATAAATATTACATAGTAAAATCAAGCCCTTGCATGCTATTGTTAATTATTTCTGACAAAAGTTAATGATTTTTTTCCCACTTTCAATGTCTACTAAGTTTCCCATCACAATTGTGTATTATAAACTGAAAATTTTTACTAGTTTTTTAACTACGTTTTAATCAACTGTGAAGTGAAAATTATCATAAATGGAACCATATTATCAAAGACATCCTGTGTCTGGAAAGAGGATTGGTCCTTTCATATCTGAAGCACAGCAAGAACTTCGTCAATTTAGAAAGGGAGAAGAGAAGTTGGAAAAAGATTGGTTTTCATCCAGACCAAATATAACCGGTGGATAGAAACTGAAGTCAGGTCAGAAGAAGCTGTTACAGAAAATGGGGACATTGCTTCAGGTTAACAGTTTTAAAGTTTCAATAATACCTCACTGTGAAACTAAACTCAGCCACCCTATAGGCCAGAGGAGTGCTTCAAAGCATGTTCTGAAGCACAATGGTGACACAAATACAAGGATATGACATTCATTTTCTAAAGATACAAAAATATGAGACTGAAGGCAAAATTTTCAGCTCTAGGGACCCACAACTTTTCATTCAGCCTTGGAAACAGGTAAGATGCTGAGAATGCTCATGGATTTTAGATCAGTGACCTTTTTCTTCTGAACTGCATCTGCATCTAGAGATTGGAATGTAATCTGTCTTCTGTAAATCCAGGTCAAACTGACTGGAGGTAGGCACCTCCAAACAGTGTCTGGAATCAGCAAATCCATTCTCCCCCAGGAAGAGAGAAAAAGAGAGATGGAGAGCACAATCAGAAGCAGGAAAGGTCATTTCATGGACTGTTCTCCCAAAATTCTACAGGCCTCAGCTGTATATTCACAACAAGAATTGCCAAAAGAGTTCATTTAAAGAAATAGATCTTTCTACTTCCAGACCGCTGTCTGCTGGATCCTCACTTTCAAACTGATGCCTGTTTATCTTCACAAGCTACATTAATAGTCAGTGTTCAGAAGTCTCAGTGGGATATACTTAATTGAAGGTATGCATACACTGGGAAGAGTGCAGCAGTTCTTGCACCACTTTGTCATTTGTAGTGTGCCTTACAAGAAAAATCTTGACTTTCCTAAATCCCAGTAATAAGAAGACATGACTAAGTTTGCAGTCATTAATAGGTTAACAACTGCAGTTAGATTTTCATTTTAAAAGAATTGTTCTTATGTAGCAGCGTTCACTGTCAGAACTCCCATGGTCTGGTATTCTCCTTTATAATAAAATTTTTTAACTGAAAATACTGAGTGATACATGGTTTCATAGGATGACTGTGGGGATTCATTGATCAGTGATGTAATGCCAAGTATAGCTATTTTCATATCCAGACTCCAGCTGAAAGTGGATGGACTTCCTTTTTTTTTTATTTTTTGTTCATGGGAAAAGGCTAGTTTCCCAATTTCTTCTAAAATTACATCAGCTAATGACATTTTAAGAAAAGATAAAATGCAGAATACAAGTTGTAAAGTAAGGTCTCATTATTAAAAAAAAAGAAAAACTGAACCTCAAACTCTCATCTATATTAAAAGTAAGCATTAATAGCAAAGCTATTCTCAGTCCATTTTTTTCAGTAGTCTTTATAAATGGCAGTGAAATTGAAGTATTCTCATTAACATTTTGACTAATCGTGTCATAGACCTGACCCATTACAAAAACTAAATTCAAAGGGATCCTTTTTCACCTATTTAATTTTGTATCATGTCAAGATTTTACATGGAAATTGTGGAAGTTTAATCTTTTGGTCTATTTTACCATTTTTTGATATTCATTTAGAGATGCACTCCTGTGTTCTGTGCTTATTGTTATTCCTAGTTTTCAAGAATTGAATTTGAACTTTCTGGAAAGCATTATTTTGAATTTAAGTGTCTATAATAAAGTAGACAAAATGAGGTAGGAAAAAAGGACCTGTACATTAAAAAAAAAAAAAAAAAAAAAAAAAAAAAAAGCAAAAAAAAAAAAAAAAAGCTCACGTGTTCCCTTAATCATATGCCTGGTTTGCTAAGGCCTGGGTTAAAATCATGGAAGTTGGTGAGTCTTTACTGGAGTTCTGAGCAAACACAGTAAAAAGCAGAGTTTAAGATCCTTTTCAAGGAGCACTGTTACTGTGCAGTGGGTAGTTACAAAGTTTGGTGATGATTGTGTGTGCAAGTAATGCACCTGGGAATTAAAATATTTCTTTTAATGGCTGTGGCATTTCACAGTTCCTGTTTGGACTATCTGTCTCTGTTTTGTCTGTGAAATTGTTGAGACTAACAAGGAGCACCATATTTTTCTGGCCTCAAAACCAGCATACTGGATTGTTTGTAGATACCTTGTATGCAGCTATACATCGAAATGATCAAGAACTAAGTGCTCACTTCACAGATAAAGTAAGCAGATTCTGTCCAAATATTCACTGTCTGCCAGGTCAGGGGAATTCTCCCTTTCAACAAATTTGATCAAGTCCAACAAGCTGTGAACAACCTTCAGATAGGTTTTGAGTTGATAAAAAGATATTCAAATGTGCAGCACTGAGTGAGACAAGGTTATTTCTAGTAGCCTACATTGCTGCAAGTCTCAGACATGACTTAAGAGAAGGATGCTGTTTCACTCTTACTCATTTTTTCTCCTGTCTTCAAATTGCATAGAAAAAGAGCAACAGAAGAGAACTGAGGAAATATTCAGCAACATCAGTAGAAAATCTGGAACCCAACACTGCTGTCCTTACACTGAGGAGGTGGTAAATGTAAATCTTGCTATTTAATTGCTATTTTAGCACAGTAAAGAGAACTGTACATGTTCTGTATCTCCTGCAGCATATTTGGTACAAGTAGAAATGTCTGGTAACATTCAAAAAGACAGTAACATATAAATTATTGGTCATCTAAGACAGACCCAGACACAAGATAGTAAAGTCATTTTCTTAATGCAGTCTCTGGAGTTCGGTTCTCATTTCTGTGTTACCCAAATATTTCATTAAGACTTCTGGAAACTTTATATCCAGAAAGTCCTGTTAGCATGGGGTTTGCCAAAATAAATAGATTTGATTCTTCTTCATGGACATACAAATGGCATACTAGAGGTTATTTTTTGTTTGGATTTGAGGTCAAAACAGAAGCCTCACTGCATCTGTTTCATGATGGCTACTCTCTGGGTCAAAGCAGACACAATGCTGACTACCTCAGCAACCTAGAACTGCAGTTCCAGACTGCTCAGAGCTAACAGCTCCTCACTAGAATGTTGCTACCTAGAAATATGGGACATTGGCAGACTGCTTTCATGCTCTGGCAATACTTAGATCCTGAAGTAGTTCACTGGGGACTGCTGTGGACAGTCAGGCACAAACGATAACCCTAAGATTGAGTCCTAATGATCCAAGATGCATGTTGGGATGCATTAATAATGGTATTACAGTCAGAGTGGTTCGTATCCTCTGATTCTGTGCCCTATATGATGCTGTGTTTTGGATTTATGAGTAGAACACTCTTTGGCTGTTGCTAAGCAGGTTCTTGAATAGCACAGAAGTATTTTCTTTTTTCTTTTTTCTTTCTTTTTTCTTTTTTCTTTCTTTTTTCTTTTTTAACTTTGTATTTGAATAATTAATGTGCATCTCTGGGCAAGCTCCTGGTTTTTTATATTCATAATAAGATATCACCAGAAATTTAAACTAATCAAGAATTTTTCCTGAAATATCTACAATGCCTCTTTACATGGCATAAACCACCTAACTTTTCTAAACCATGGGTTTCACCATGTTAATTGACTTGCACACACCTCTCCTTTGGAACAATCTTTTACTCAGTGGGCAGAATTGTGCCTTATTGGCTCAGACTCGATTTTGGGGAATTGCAGGGCAGTACTACTTTGTGAAGAGTTTTTCTCTAAGGACCAGTTGTGGAATAATGTGTGCCATGTAGCCATCTGAATGGTGAAGAGGCTTTCTGTGGGCTGGGGGAGCATTTGAAGGGGTAGCCAGAAGCCCTGAACAGTTCTGAATAATTTGTGCTACTGCTGCATCAAATCTTCATGCTGTAAATTAGGGGTATCTTTGTGCTGCTCAGGCCTGTGTGTTGGGGAAAGAAGGATATACTTATAAATTAATTTCCTTCCTTTTCCTTTTGGATGATCAGTGAGATAAAATTCGAGAACACAAAGGCAAAGTCTTCTGTTGAAGTGGCAAACAAACAATTTAAACTCATTTGAAGATCCTATAATAAATCTGCATAAATACTTTAAAATAATATTGGATTCAATCTGCAACTTTGAAAGCAAAGGAGATTCAGGCAAAATCATCACCATTAAAACCCAGATTCTGGCTTTTTTCTTTTCCCAGTAAAAACAGCCAATACAGTATTAAATTTATATGTACATTTTGACACAAAACCAGCGCATTCCAAATTCTCTTGCTGTAGTCTTATCTCAGCTGAGTTCTGTGGTGCATATGGCCCTCCACCAGAATGTCTCACAACCCTGTACAACGTTTTATCTTTACAAAGAGATTATTTGTAATCAGAAAATATGCTTATAGACCAGCTTGGCAAAAGAAACATACCTCCTGGTGGCGTATAAGATTGCCCAGCATTAGGGGACTGTGATACTGCATATTTTCTTGCTGACCACATCATAAGGTTTACCACCTACATCTGGCTTTTGTCAAACTTTGGAAAACAGCAGCCTAGAAGGTTGCATATGATTGCAACAGGGACCATGAAAACCAACTAAAGGGAAAAGTTGACAATAACAACAAGTTTTGTTTCCATGTTTTCAGCATGAGGCCACTACCTTGTAATCACCCCAATGATGCAGTTAGTTTTGCTAATGCTTTTATAGACTACAAGGGCAAGTAAGAACTCTCAGTTTGCTCTGTCCTGCCACCATTGGTATCATGTGGACAGCAGTGGCACGTACTGACTTGCCTATCTCCCTTACAGAAGTTCTCTACATCTGAAAGCCTATCAGAGAAAAGTGGTTTGTGATTAACAGAAATTGCCTATCTACACCCCAGTATTTTTATCAATCTCCATGATTTCTGATCAAATTGGAAAAACCTGGCTCCTCTTTGGGAAAGTTTAAAGAAAACAGTCAAGCAGCTATAAGCTGAAGAGGAAAATCAGTGAGTAATTGTTTCAGTGAGCAGCTCTTCAGAGCTCTGCCCTTCACTGACACCTATAGTTATCAAGGGGGTATTTTGCTACTGGAATGTCAGGTGTCATTGACAGAACTTGAACATGTGAATAGGCTGAAGAGCTTTCCATGCATTCTGATTCCTTCCACCTGTCTACTGATCTACTCTGCTGTGTTATTAATTTCATGGATAGTTATTCTTCTTCAGTACTTTGAAAAACACATGGAACAAGTTAAACCTGTGTAGCTCTGTAGAAATGTATCATTTAATGATTTGTTTAAAGTTGTATGAAAGGTATTTGCAAAGCATTAATATTTTTGGAGAATGCTTGTTTAGTATACTTTTATCCTGATGGAATAAAAAGCATATAGGAAAAAAGAGAGTTTCAGCACAGTGAGTAGTAAGTACAAAGAGAACCTAATTTAGCGGTTTTCTGGCAAGGAGAACAGTGCTGAGGAGCAGAATGTAGCTGTGATGAAGGTAAACTCAAAAATGTTGAATGAAATTATTATAATATAAGTCGAAGTGGTTTCTGTCCTCTTCCTACAAGTCAAAAAAAATCTGAGTTCTTGATTATTAATTCATGGTTGGAAACAGGATGCAATTTTGCTATTCTTTTATTTTCTGTTTTCATTTTACTATTCTAGAAGAAGCATCCTTGCAGTATTGCTATTTTATGCACAACAGACACAGCCAATGAACTTTTCAGAAATGAAACTACATAGCTGTAAATTAACCCAAATATGTGCACCATGCTAAGAGAGACGCCAGCACATGTTAAATGACCTGGCATCTGTAAGAGGCTGTGACAGCATCCCAGCTTAAGCAGAATACCTCAGCCCAAGTCTGAATACCTCTAATGCTGCAGTTCAAATATTAGGCATCAGGACCTTACAACATTTGGGGAATTTGCAGTAGTGCACAGTAGTGTCACCTATGAGCTCTGCTTAGTGTAGGAACAATGGAAGAAAACATCCTCCAAAACTTAAATAATTTTCTGGTATCAAGTTTTGTATGAACCTAAAGTTTGAGTAAGATTTGCCAGAAGACCAACAATGGTCCTCAGATTCCTTTTCCTCAATCCTTCACAGCCTCACACTTTGCTCCAGAAAACTCTTCTTTCCTGTCTTCATACTATGGTATATTCTTAATGGTGAAATATCCAATGTATCTTTGTTATCTCACTTCTGTCTTCTGTCGCTGTGATAACTGGCTTTCTCTTTAGTGTATGGTAGTGGCACTTAGACCAGGAGGTTTAAACTTCTTTAACAGGCTCCTCTGCAGCCCCTTTTCTAGTTCTGAAAAAGTGCAGAAGTGTATTGGGTCACTTTTAAATGATGCATCAAACCATGCAAACTGAAGAATTCCAGGCAACACTGAAGGCACTGCTTCCCCTGCTGAAGCAGATCTTTCTGACTCCTTTTGCATAGTCCAGGAGAAAACTTGAATCCCAGAGACAGCTGGCACCTTCTGCTTGCCATTTAAACAATCCCTGCCCAGATCTATTGGAGCTGGTAGATCAGACTCTCCAATGACAAGACCAGATAACAACAACAAGAAAAACAAAACATCCCACTGTGATGCTGAACCATTTCAGAGCCCTTCAAGGATCAAACACTTCAACCTCATTTCAGTCTACCCTCCCCAGGTCTGTCAGATGCAGGGAGTCTCCTATCTGGCATCTCTCTGGCATCTGAGCAAGAAGCAGGTTACAAGAAGTAGTGACCATTACCTTGGACTATGAGGATGCTTCTTTGTCCATTCCAGTTCTATTCTTACTCTTCTTTCCCTGAACTGGCAGTTCATATTTTGGTTCTCAGAGAGCCATGGTGAAACAATACTAGACCAGCTGATTCTCTATGAGTTTCCAGCCCAGAGCTGTCCCCAGTGTCTGTGTAGGAGGCTCCAGTTCAAGTCACCATCCTCTTCTACTTTACTTATTTTCCCTAGTGACAGATAGAGTTTTTGGCTCCGGTTGGAGCCCAAGTAAATGGCATCTTTTAATGGCTTTCAAAGCATTCATGAGGAAGACCAATGAAATAATTTATTTGTATAGTAAATGTAAGACTTTTAAATGAAAAACTTGCAGGGCATGCAAAAATAACCTGTTTTTAAATGAAATAACTCTGTTCTTTAAATTCCTTTTCCTAGCCAAGGCATAACAGGGGGTTAGTGCACAGTATAGACTAATTGCCTACATAATTTCATTTTATGAAACAAAGCGCTATAAAAAAATTATAGGGTTATATAAAAGCATGTGAAACCACTAAGTCAGCTTTGTTTTTCAGCCTCATTCAATAGTGGCAGCTCTTTAGATAGGGTGTGAACTGTAAACATTTTCTTGGGGAAAGAACATGTCATAACTTTATGTTCTGCTACCTGCCTGCATGTTGATGATAATATTCTCTTGTCCCATTATAATGTTTGCTCTCAGGTTTTTTTTCCCCCTCTTTCTTTGCAAGAGAAATTGTTTTGTCTTCCTAGCCCCTTTCAGTAAGTGAAGTCCCTCCCTGTCCCTGGCTTGGTGTGTCTCATCCTTGAACCTGTGTTGAGCCAATCATTTTTCTGGGCAGCAAAGAGATGAAGAGAGCTCCTTCAGCTCATCCCTCAGGTCATGAGCCAGAGCAGTTGAGGGAGAGCTGTGTGAATTGCTTCTCCAGGATCCTCTCTCAAATCCTTGGTGTCAGTAGTGTTAGGCTACAAGGCCAGCCCATAAAAGAAGTTTTACTACTGGCTGAGCAGCAATGTCTTTTTTTTTTTTCTTCCTGTTTTTTCTGTCCTTCAAAATAAACAACAGGAAGGGAAAAAGTAGGACAGCAGGAGGCAAAAATACAACAGGAGCTTCTGCTGTTGCTGGGCTGTAACCTTACTTGGATTACCCTGTGTCAAAAATACATATCAGCCACTAAGGCTGAATGGTGGCAGTTTTAACATAATGAGACCCTGATGACTTTGGACCTCCTATAAAATGCACAAAACAGAAGTCATGGTGGATGTATAACCTTTTCATTGTTAAAAGAGAGCATTTCCACAGCAGGCAAGACACCAGGGTGCAATACAGAACACAAAGGCCTAGATTTAGGCTTCAAGATCTTAGCTCTTACAATACTGGTCTCCAGATAATACAGAAATAGATTTATAAGGTATATTTGCCCAACATGTTAGCGTGCTCTCCCTTCATTAAAAGAACAGCCAACGCCCTGATAGCATCATATTGCTGGGACAAAACAAAATGATATTATCAACTCTGGCTCTTATCCCAGCTGCTGGGGTACATAAGATGGATTAAGAGTAGAGGGGGAAGGGCAATTTTGAAAAATAGTGGTACAATAGCAAGCCTGTGATCTCACCTGATTGAATCTTATCAGCTCTTACCATCACTGTTGTTTTCCTTCTTTCTTTCTTTCTTTTCCTTCTTTCTTTCTTTTCTTTCTTTCTTTCTTTCTTTCTTTCTTTCTTTCTTTCTTTCTTTCTTTCTTTTCTTTCTTTCTTTCTTTCTTCTTTTCTTTCTTTTCTTTCTTATCTTTCTTTCTTTCTTCTTTCTTCTTTCTCTTCTCTTCTTCTCTCTTCTCTCTCTTTCTCTCTTTCTCGTTTCTCCTCTTTCTCCTCTTTCTCATCTTCTCTCTTTCTTTCTCTCGTTTTCTTCTCTCTTTCTCTCTTTCTCTCTTTCTCTCTTCTCTCTTTCTCTCTTTCTCTCTTTCTCCTCTTTCTCTCTTTCTCTCTTTCTCTCTTTCTCTTCTTTCTTTCTTTCTTTCTTTCTTTCTTCTTTCTTTCTTTCTTTCTTTCTTTCTTTCTTTCTTCTTTCTTTCTTTCTTTCTTTCTTTCTTTCTTTCTTTCTTTTTCTATAACATATACTAAATAAAGAAGAAAAAAAAACCTTGCTACAGCACTTACTGTTATCTTTTTACCCATTCCAACATGGAAATTCAGAAGTTGTGACCTGAGAGGGGACAAGGGAATTTAGAAGTTGCTCACAGTTATGTTCAGTGTCTAGAGTTATGTTCAGCGTATGATTAAGGTAAAGAGCAAAACACAGAAAATCTGATTATCATAACATGTTGCACAGTGAGAGGCAGAATCT
Source organism: Vidua macroura (assembly GCF_024509145.1). NCBI lineage: Eukaryota > Metazoa > Chordata > Aves > Passeriformes > Viduidae > Vidua > Vidua macroura. Next base: position 60,899,980 of record NC_071571.1, read on the forward strand.
CACATAATGTAAAATCAATCCACCTAAATCTCTTTGTAGCCTGAACTATTTCTGAGATGGGCAGCAAAGCTTTAGTGCGAGAAAGAGTGAACTCTGTGTGTGAATATGCATGTGCTTAATAACTCGCCTCCATTGTGTGCCATGCTCAGAATGATTAATTCTCTAATGCACATGTATTTTACCTAAGCCACCTTTTAAAAGTTTTGGGGTTTCATGTATATGATTAAAATTGTGGTTTGCAGTGCCAGAGCCAATTTCTTGTTCTGGAGGTGAGGCTGCAGCTTGCTGTGCTGCAAATGTCACTAGCAAGAGGTTTGTTAGGGGTGCACTGCATGCCGGTTAATCTGTTTACTTATGCAATGGTGGAAATGTGACCTGGCTATTGTGGTGATTAACAGAGTCAAATATCCTCACATTAACTAGTGAGCTGGGCAATCAGGCTGGATTATTGTTACATTCAATTTAAATTACAGTGGCATGACAAGTCCTGAGGTATTTAGTAACGGATTTCACAGCACAGATATGCTTCATGTGTAATGAATAAACTCTGGAGAGCAACAAAAGAAAAAAATTAAAATAAAAAGGTATTTTATGATCATTGTGAAAAAATTTATGGAGTGTAGCTGGCATGAAATTCTATAAAATGAACTGGCTCCAACCAGTCCAACAACAAAGCACACAACACTTTTCTTCCTGCTGCTTATGAATTATTATTACTGACTCCTCCTATGTTTACTCATTAGCATTGAACCCTTTGCAAAACTGTGATTCAAAATTGAATTCTTCTTAATTGAAAATACCCCAGTATGCTGGAGAAAAAATGAAGGGGAAAAATGGCAGCAGCACCACAATAGGCCAGTTAGCTCTGCGATAGTCAGAGGGGTGGCTGCTCTGAACTTGAATGTTATTCAGGATTCACAGCCGGACTATGCAAAGGAGAGAGCAGGTTGCATTCAAGTTGTTCTGCACACTGGCATACATATAATTTAAATATTTAGCCACCGGTGTGCTGCTGCAGTGTGTTAGCCCACTAGCACCAGAGTGCATTAATCCTGTTCTCTGTGCGACTTGCTGACTTTGACCTGTTTTATGCTCTGTGACTGAATAACATAGCACATTGCTCCAGGAAAAAAAAAAACCATAAGCAAAACACACTATGATCTCAACACACATTGGTTTCAATTACTTTTAACCATTTGATTGCACTAATTCTAGGCTGTTAGTTAGCTATTGCAGAGCTGACTTTATTGATTTTGAACAGAACAAACTGAAGTACAAAACAAAGACTGAATTTTCACAAAATAATTTTCCTTCTTTCCATTTGTTTCATTATTTATTTGCAAATATTTTTGCAGAGGCCGTTTTGATACTCAGAAAAGTTCTGATGAGAAATAAAATACTTTAGGATTTCAGTCAGTATTATCTAGCATTTATTGAAGCTTAAGAAAATGATGCTACAGTGTGGAACTGTTGAAAAATGACATATTAAAAAGTATGGAAAGCTGCAAATAACAAGTGTCAGTGGTGAAAAGATTATGGTTGTGAGGTGTTCAGGTGCTGCTTGGTGGATCTTGACTAGGGAAGAACTAATGGAGCCTCACATGGAAACTCTGTGATCTTGTATGTACCAATAATTTGAATGTAATATCAGAGAATGAAGAGTACAATGATATATAATTGAAATCCTTCATATAATTGAAATCTGATATAAAGTCTGTTTAATATCAGAGACCATTCTACAAAAGGGAATGAGAGAAGAGTATGACATCTGTGCTGTGGCTTACAAAGGAAGCTCATCCTGGTACAAAAATGCAGTGGCAAAAGAAAAATAACAGATTTTAGGCTCCAACATTTAACCTCTAAATGCTGAGTTCTGTTCCACATTGGTCAGAATCATTAAGAGGCCTTCAAATCCAGTCCTCTTTAAGCATCACTCTGAGCTCACCTTTGCATCTCCTGGGTACTTGTCCACTGCAGGGTGTCACTACTGGAGACCCTGTGTAGATGTGAGAATTAAAGAAAAGAATCATGAGGGAAACAGATGCTCACTGAAGCTGGTCTACTCTGGAGGATGATTAAGAAAAAGTTATTTCTATCTCTAAACTTATAGAAGTTCTACATTTGGCACCTAGTAATTCCTTATTCTGCAGTGTATTTTAAAGTACTAGTGGTAAAAATTTTCAAGGAGAATACCCTGAACTCTGGAATGTGTAATTACTGACCATGTAGTCCAGCAATTCCTGCAGCGCTCTGAGCTCCCACTAAACTGCAGAGGAGCTACAAGCACTACAAATATGCCTTGTGTAGCAATCTGCCTTTATATGAGCACTGTCTATGGAATATCAATGTGGAAATCAAGAGACGAATGCATCTCTAAAACCCTCAGTTCTGCCAGACACGCTGTTTAGCTACAGTCATGTGCAGCTCCCCATCTGGTAAGATGCAGCTGCTGAGCTTTCTGCTACTGAGTCCTGTATAAAGCTCAACACCTGTCAAAGGGTTTTAGTATAGAGAAAGGTGTATTTAAAAATATTTATTCAGAAGAAGTCAGCACGCTCTGGGCCACTGAAATTTTACGCTTCATCAACCTTAGTGTTGTAGTTATGGCTGTAAAATATTCCCCTCCCATTAGAATTTCCAGGCAATTGCATTTTGCTAAAAGATGTTTGCTGCCCACTCCTTTCAAACCAGTTTGTGATAGCACAGATGAGTCTGAGGAGCTAAGTCCAGCATTCAGCTCAGTTGTTTTTGCAGACAGTGATGAGAATGGGTCATTTTGCCATTTCACCCTTAGGCAGCCCCTGTTGCTGGAGACTTTTAGCATCGTCCCTCCCTCTAACTGTCACATGAGATAAAGTGGGAGGATATAGGATGATATGGTTCTCTTACCAATCAATAGCCTCAAAAGCATGTGCAAGAGTCATCTGACCAGAGAGTCACTGCTGTGTAGGAGGCACAGATAGAGTGCCAAATAGCAGATGCTTATTGAAGATTCTAATGATTTTAGCTGCAGAATGGATCCCAGGTCCCTTAATTCTGCAGACTCTTCTTTTTGGAAATACCAATAAATAAATCTTATGCTTTCCCTCTGTTCAGACTTATCTTTAGAGCTTTTCTGCCTCCCCACGACATAAAATGATATGGTTCCACTATACAAAACAAGAACATTAGGCATGATCTGGCCTCCTGTGTCCAGGACATACTCACTCAACCCAGTACCATCCTGTCACATCAGTAAAGTTAGTAACCTCAGGTGACCAAGCATTAATACTTTATCTGTTTGAGTTGGCTGTGTATCACATCTACTGCCTATAGAAGACAATTTAAAGTGGTTTGTGTAAGAAGCAGGAAACCTGTAAGAAGGATACACTAATACAGTAATCTAAATTATGCACAAAACATGCATTCATGGCATAGAAATATGATTGTGATCCCTATTTTAAATGACCTCTCTGCAGTAAATAGCACCAATCTTCCAAAAGGGAGACACACAAAGAACCCACAGCAGTCCCCTTGTTTAGAGCCCAATGACTCGGTTGACTGAGATAGTTGCTGAGATTGCATAAAGATAGATGGTTAAAGAAAATGATGGAAGTAAATTTTCAATGAAAACATAACCTTTTCGATCTTGCTATAAATTCTGTCTAGAGCATAAATCAGTATCAGTTACATGCTTTAAAACAGCAGCTCCCCAACTGGGAACACAGTGCCCTCCCCCTTGCACATTTTAAAGGACATGGCACTATGTAGAGAGCAATAATTTCCTGAAGATTCATGAGCAAGGTAATTTGACATACCTGGTGCTGCCCAGGCCCAAGTTTAAGTTACTATAAATAAAAAGGAAAGAGTTTGTCTAGGTTGCTCTGTGTGTGGTGCTGAGGTATTCAGGAGAGTCAGTTGCTGTGGGCATCCAGTTCATATGCTCTGAAGCATCACATTTCACTAGGATGCTTGACAACAGAAAAGTTTGCAAATGTTGTTCAGTATTTGGAAAGAGCCTGGAGTCACTGCAAACATTTGAGAAGGTGACAGTAATGTCTTTAAAGGGCTTCTAGTCTTAGCAAGGGTATTTCTTATCATTTATATAGTAAAACCGTTCTTTGGATGTCAGCAGAATGGATTGACTGTTGGCCGAAGACTGACTTTGAGGGCTGCTTTGGTTTGGATTAGATCCAATCTAGTCCATGGGAGGAGGAGTGGGGGTGGGGGAGGGGAAATTGCACCAGGTTGCTTAATTAATCCGGATGCTTTGCTCATTATACCTTGAACTTCCTCAGAGGACAGGAACAAACTAGCTTGCTCAGAGTAAAATGAGTATAACATCAACAAAAAGCAAAAGGGGGGTGTGGGGTGGAATTATTTAGAGTGGTGAGCCTGTATCTGAACAAACAAAAATGCAAGGCAAAATCTTCTTAGGTGAGTGTGAAATGTGAAAAGTAGACACACAAGGGTGTGCAAACATCTGCACATGTATCTGTGTAGTGATATACATTATGACCCTGTCTAAATGTCGTGAAGGATGGAGCATAACCCTTTGTTGACATTTTTTGCCCTCAGAATCAGTCAGAGAAGGTAATGCTCAGACAGTTCCAAAGGTCTTGCACAGGTTCTGCACCTCTGCATCCCAAGTGGCTATGCAAATTCTCCCACTACAAAAAAAATGGGGCTGTTGGACAGCCAAATTTAACCTTCTTTCTACTTCCTTGAGAGGGTGAGTCTCCTGTGGGCAACCTACTTTAAACCACCCAGAGATGCCACAGAAGCTTGAAACTGGCTGACACAAAGCCTCCAAGATCAGCAAAGGTGTAGGTGATCCACTCTACTGGAACGCAAGGTTTATTTAGCAATGGTGAATGATTTTGTCTTTAAAAAACCCCAAAACCATGAGAGTGGATGGAGATGACAGCTACAAAAAGAAAATCCCTGGATTTTGCATGAATCTTCAAGAGAAATTGCTGTATTAAAGTGATTCTTGTGTATTAAATGATTTGGCCATCAATAAGCAAAGTCCAGAACTCTTTTCTCTGACTCATTGTATTAGTGAAAGGACATTTCTGGACATCAGTCTAGAAGAACTCCCAAGAGTTTGATGTCAAATGTAAACAGATAATAGGGAATACCCATACCTGGACCAGCAAGGCCAGATTAGGTAAAGCAGATTATGAAGCACTGTGCCTCTAGGGCTGCCTGGGTCTTCCTATCTGTGTTTGAGCTAGACTGGCAGAGGCAAGATATGGCAAACTAACATTAGAATAGACTGGGGAAAAGAAAGGGAAGCAAGCCTCTATAGTGTATATATCTTACTTCAAAATAAATTTAATAGAGGAATTTTCCTCAAAAATGTGAAAAATTAGCCCATCCCCTCACTTTGCACTTTTACCCAGAAAATGCATACCTAGATGACTATTCAAAACTACACAGCTTCAGACTACACTGTTTCCCTCATGGTGATTCAGAAAGGGAAGTTATGGGCGTCCCCTCAGAAGCTATAAAATGTGTATTAAAGGATCAAAAATATCAGTGGATTTAGGAGGATTTGAATTCTCTTAGTTCCTGTCACTTTTCTCTGTTGATTGCTGACAAAGAACTAATGAATATGAGTGGAAAATACAGCATGGGGCACACAAAGATGGATCAAATACAACCTTCTCTGTTGCAGCATCTTCCGCTGTGCAGCACGCCTTGCACTTACATGGAAGAATTAAAATAATTAGCATGATGAGAATTATTGGCCAACAAATGAGGACAAGAGGATTCTGTGTGTCTGAGGCCTTCCAGCCATTTTATTCTCTGTGGATGTGGGGGTGTCACATAGGAAGATATCAACCACTAGCACAGCACCAGAAACAGGACAGCATCCCTTTTACACAGACTGGCTGTTCACTTAAGGATACTGTTTATTTACTGTACATTTGGTACTTTTTCCCTCTCAGTTCCTTTCTGGTAGCTTGTTTTTCATATTGCACATTTCCTCAAGAGCACAGTACTCGCAATGAATTAGTATAATATATTGGTATACCACAGCTGGTTTCATTACTGGGGTCAGATTCTGTCCATTTTGTCTGTGAATTTTCCCTTGAAGCCTTCACCAAAACCTTGTCACTGTTATCTTTTTTGAACCACAAAACCACTGAAAAACATTACATCTGGAGCAGTAGGAAACTACAAAATCATGATCATTCCTCTTCAAGTCCAGCAATTAGTGTCAGTGTCCCTAAAATTTGTGAATAAGGTTCTCTGAAAATATTTGTGTAACTGTGACTTCAGTAGGATCAATTTTGATCATATAGCGGTGTAAATTCATTGCCCTGAGTGGAGTTGGTCCTGATTTACAATAAGGAGAGCCAAGACAAGCATACCTTTCTTTGTTTTACTTTGTTTCTTACTTTTTTTCCCTTACTGCAAACATTGATCTAACTGAGAGTGTGGAACCATGATTTTCCCTCTAACTTCCCTAGGCTTAGATGATTTTATTATTTTCACAACAAGTATTTTTTAAAATTATGAATAATGTCTCTTCCTGCAGTAACCCACCTTTCCTTTTCATTATGAGTAGCAAAAATTTTGATAGAAACCCACCAAGTGGGTTGGTAGTGGGGGCCTCCATCCCCCTTCTCTCCAGCTGCAGACCTTACCCTGCACACCAGGTACACTTGAAGTACCTCTTCATTAACAAAGATCACACACAGATGGCTGCTGTGGGACACATCCTGCTCAGATGCCTAAGTGCAACAAAAAAAACAGGGACAGTTCTCAGGGACAGTGTGAATAAGCATAATGTGGAGGTGTATAGTATAGAACTGCCTGCCTAAAACTGTTTTAAAAAGCACCCTGCATATGGAATCAGGGGTTAATAATAATACACTTAGAAATGGAGAGAAGAAAGCCATGCTGTTGGGATCTATAAAACTTGCATATCAATATGGAATCTCCTTTTGCTATCTTTCAGTCTTCCACTTACAGAGCTGATTTTTTTTTTTTACACACACTCAAACATTTAGTCTGCAGTATTTTTATATCTACATATTACTAGAGTGAATTTCATCATAGTATCTGATGCAGCTGAAGACAAATTTTCTCCTTCCTCCAAAGCCTGGATATTTCATTTTCTCCAACTTTAATCAAAATAAATATTTTTCTACCCTTAGTTTTTTTGTGTCTCCTTCATTCCTTGCTCCTTTTACCTGTGCTATGAGAATGCCATCCATGTGGCCCTAACATGAGAGCTTGGTAGGAATTCTGAAAGAGTTTGAGATGAGTGAAAATGAATTTGTCCAGCCTCAGTTCCAGTGCTAATTAAATGTATTGAATGAGCAGTGCCTTTTGCTGTTAATAGATGAATGATCACCTTAGGAAACTCCTCTTTTATAAGCAGAGAAGAGCATGTTCCCTGAGGTTGCTGTGCCATTTTTAAAAAGTGATATTTAATATTGCTACAAGCAATTTGTTGTTTAAAAGAACTGATTAGCACAGTTGTTGTCCATCACAGTATGCTACGCTCCCAGTGTTAAAACATTAGCCAAGTGCTATCCTATAACCATTAAACTACCTTCAGTTTCAATCAGTTTTCTAACACAGCCGGATTAAGAAAGTTCTGTTTACCCAAATGGGATAAGGTGACTGAACAGATGTTCTGATTTTAAAAGATCTGTTGGTGTCCTAGTGATTTCCACTGGGACATTGAATTGTCCCAGATTCTCCTGCTGAGAGCTTGAGCAGCACAAAAGTTACTTGCAAGGTAAAGCCCCTTTAGCCACTAAAGAGTTTGGAAAGAAGGATTAAAGCCCGATCCCCCTCCAAGTGTTGAAGATTCATCCAATGTGGTTCGTACTATATATGAGTTACTAGAAATAAGTGTGATGGTTTCCTTTGCTGGAGAAAAGCAACAACAACAAAATAGGAAATGCGAAAAACCCCCTACTCTGACCCTAGAGCAACTTAAGGAAAACAGGCTGCTTTTCCTGATGTAGATCTATTGCTCACACTACATGCAGAATGCTGTGGAATTCCTAATATACTTTGCTTGGTGGTGCTTTCTGTGTCTCTGTGTGTATAAGGGGCAAGGGAGGAGGGCAAGGGGGAAGGAAAAAGAGAGAGAGGGAAAAAAAGAAAGAGAGAGGAAATCCTCTTTGTCCTGTGAAGTGCATCACACAGACCTCCTGTGTTGTAATGTAAAACCTCCGGGGTGGCTAGAATGACCATATGCTGTGAATGCAAGTGCTGTGCCTGTTTAAATGTAAATTCACTCTGTATCAGAATAAAAGAATATCTGCTTAATATGGAATGAAGGCAGTTTGGCAGGATATGCACTACTTCAGGTAAGCCAGAATAAACAGTGCATTGATTAAAAGGAGCCCCCTATTCTGCACCTGTCATGTTCACCTCCTTTGCCACAAAGGCCTCACTGGTTTATTTACCTGTAGAGATGTTATAATATTTTGCTTTCTAAAGAGATTTGGAAGCCACCTGCCGTACCTTTGGCATTTCTTTAACAACAAAGCACTCCAGGCTCAAGTGCAAGAGCCCATTGTTCTGCTCCACAACATGGAAAAGAAGATGAATCCAGAAGCACAGGATCCAAACAGAAATTATTATTGATTTAATCACATAATCAGCAGCAAACACTTCAGGCTAAGATAGCAAATCCATAACAGCCTGCCCACATAACCACCCTTACAAATTTACCAGCAAACCACTGCGCACACTTAGCAAACAAGAAGAGCAAGGGTCACCTTCACTTGGCGGCAAAATATTGACATTCCTAAAGCTTAAATATGTTTTGAGTTAAGTGTTATCAATCAGTGATAAGAGTTGAATGTCTGTTAAACATAACTACATTGGCAGAAGGATTATAGAATGCTTTCTTGCCATAATCTAGAAGCATCTTTCAGACAAAACTCTGCTTGAAATCAATTGTGCACAAGGAGCTGCCTGCTGAGACCCATTCAGTGACATACAAAGGAAGAGAGAGTCTCCCTGTGATCTTTAACCATAACCGGTTATCTAATGAGACCAGGGCTTTAATTTCTTTTCACATCAAACATAGAATCAATGCTCTGGATTCAACAATGTGTGTAAACAGGCCGTGAAGCCATCTCTTCAGATGGCAGCCAATTCAGTCTTCCAAGACCCCTGGCATATTTATTTCCGTGAATCCCCCTTTAGTTCCAGGTAACTGCTTCCATCATGCTGCTGCTGGCTCCCTCCGCACGGATGGCAAGGCGAGCTCCCTCTTGTCAGACACCTTCCACTGGCAGTGTAAAACCTGGGCAGCTGACTCTTGTAGAAATACTGCAAGAAGTATTTTCAGGCTTCTCCTCTAATCAGTTTAGCAATCCTATCTCGATTTTAACAATTACTACAGACAAAGGGTGTTACAGTTCATGTCCTCTTCATATCTTGCCATCAAATGGCAGGATGCTGCTTTCACTCAGACAAAACTGTAGTAACATCACTGTAATTTACTTTAGAATTACACTGGCGTAACAGGTGACAACCTGGTGCAAATGTTTAGAGCAAACATTTGCTGGGAAAGCCTAGTGACATTCCAGAGAGGATTAAAATGTGGTTCCGCAAACTGATTCATTCAGCCCTTGTCCTGCTCTGGGATATTTACAAAGTGGCTTTTTGTTTGAAAAGAGGGCAATTTAAAGCATCAGTGTTTATTCTTAAAGATTTTGAAATTTTATTCAAAAATTTTTTTAACATATCTTATTTATGTTAAATAAAAATTATTTTAACATAAAGGGACATATAGTATGAAGACAATATCTCTGGCAGCCTGACCTAAATAAAGAAAAGGATTTTCCTAAATTTAATGCTGCTGCTATTCTTTGTCTTTACTGAGAAAAGTGGATGGCCCTGTTGTGTGGCTCTGGTGAGCAGAGCTCCAATACACCAGCCTCTCTGCTGTGTTAGGCTGTGCCACCTCGCTTCCAATAGACTGTGCCTGTCCTCAGGCCTGCTGCTGCACAAGGTGTTGACATCTCTGTGCTTTATTGCTGCTGGCTTAAAGCACTCCTGCCACAGAAACTAGGAGTGCATGAGCTTCAGCCATCAACTTGGATTCAAACTGGTTCATCTATAACTCAGGGAGTGACAGGCACCACTTAGGACCACATAAAAGCATACCTGCCTTTGTATTTTCATGCAATAAATTTCCCGTAACACATGATAATTACACCTAAAAAAAATACAGTAGCAAATCACTTGATAGAATACCTCAGAGTGTGCCTGGGAAGGCAGAAACTGGAAGTTTCTATACATAACAAAAGTATATTGGAATGAATCAAGCTTTGCAGACAGACTGCTGCTTTGAACCCCTCTGGGCTTTGTTTTCTGAAACAGATTTAAGAGTTCAGATTTATTTTTAGCTGGAAAACACCAGTCAGTGGGCAGATATTAAAGGAGGGATAAAATCAGAGTTTCTCCTCCCAGCACTTTGCGTCAATACTCATGGGTTTGCTCCCCAGTCGAAGCTGCTTTGACTACTAGTGTAGGAGAGGGAGCCCAGCTGTTCAACACTGAACTGTTTTAACCAAAGAGGAGTTGAGAAGTTGCAAAAGCAGTATTGTTTGTATTTGTTGTGAATGATGGTGTGAACAGAGAGGTTGATTCTGCTAGACCTGGATCCAACCTCAGAAGCAGTGAGGTAAAGGAGAGAGTCAAATAAGGGATTTACAAGGCTAGGAGAAGAAGTCTGTGTGATTGAAAGTGGCCCAAAAGACTAAGCTCAGAAGCAATTCAGATCCTTGCCCCTTTTGTTAGTCAGCTCCTGCCACCATGGTGGTGAGCAGGCTCTGTCACAGTATGATTGCATAAATAGATCAACATTAGTTTAAACAGTGTAGTGGAGAAATCTGAACAGACAAAAAGACACAAAAGACAAAAAATCCAGACCTCTCTGCACTTAGCAAATGTCTAAGAGTGGCTGTGGTGACACACCTAGTAAAAAGCAAGAGTAATTTTAGATGGCTTGAAACGACAAAAGTGCAACACATAACAAACAACACCACCCCCGCAAAAAAACCCTGCAGCAAACCCAAGAACACCTCAAAACAAATAGGTTTTATCTTAAGTTCTCTTTGTTGGGGGATGTGGGGCTGGGAGGGGAAGAAAAGACATATTTCTAATATGCTGCTCTACTATATTTGTATCAAGCTAGTGACAAATGTATTTCAGATTTCTCCCCTCATTGATTTTTTTTCAAAATTTAACTGGACAAGGCTGTAAGCAAGATGATCTTACTTTAAATTCACATTTGTTTAGGGCAAGATATTGGACTAGAGATATTCTAGAGTTCCCTCTTAATTCCAATTGTTTTATGATTCTATGATTTTTCCCTGCAAGCTGTTGACTCAAAAAGGACAACTCTGCCTTTTGGAGGGATGATGCAGTGTCAAATACAGGGAAACAGAGATGCAATTTTTTGCAGAGCTTTAAGGGCATCACTCAGAAAAATGTTTACTAATGTGCTGAGCACTCAGAGCATCAATGAAGGAGCAGCAGTAACTATGTAACTTGGAAGGTCTCACAGTACTTCAGCAAATTTGTGCCCAGATGTATATATATTAGGGAGATGCAGAATGGCTGCATTGTTATTATCATGTGACCTTAGGAGAAGCTTCATGGTGCCAAAAAATGGAAGAAAAAATGAGTAAGAGAGGGGAAAGAAAGAAGAATCAAGATCTAGAAAAAACGTAAGGGTAGCACAGGCTCTTTTCTCTGGACTTATAGTTTCAGAACAAATAATTAGGTTGGAAAACCTGAAGACATCCAGGTGAACATCTTAGGACACACTTTAGCAGAGAAGCAAAAGGCCACTTTGTGTACCTTTGAAATATGTTCCAGTAGTTGTTCATGTGGGAAGGAAGCAATACAAGATACTGATACGAGGTTATAGAAATAAAACTGCATATTACAACAGAGTATTTCTTTATATATTCATTTCATTAAAAATATTTTTATTGATTCTCTAATTAAACTAACAGCCATAAAGACAATTACAAACAAATATAGACATAAATCAAATAGATACTGTATAAAAACTGAACTCAATTTAGCTGGCCAATAGAAATCATTATGCAAGAATACCTGACATGGCACATACCCAAGTAATAGAGAATCTGAAAGATAACTATTGGAAGAGAATAATGAATCTAAAAAAAATTTAATCCAAACACAAATATATCAAATACCTGTAAACTGACATAATATGATGAAGGCCAAGTTTGATTATTTAATATAGAGCTCTAAATCCATACTTAGACATAATAATACGAGTTTTATTTTACAAATGTGTTAATCATTTATAGCCCCTTGATAAGGGAGGATCAAGCCTTAACTACACAAGTACAGAGCTAAAATAACACTATATACTCAAATAAATCTGTTCATAGGATAAATTAACATATTTATTGAAAAGTGTATGCAGAGTGATAGCAGCTATTTGTCTTCCACTGGTGGTTCTTTCTATGGCTTAAAAAAAAGTGCTGTATCTCATTTCCAGTGTTTAGATATGTTATGTGCGAAAAGCCTCTGAAGAAATCAACATTAAGATTTCCTCTCAGAATGAGATCTAGGCTCTGTTTTCCCTCAGCTGCAGCAGATGGATGAAAATATTTGTAAATAAAATAATAATTTGGATTTAATATTTTGAAGAATTTTTCTCTTACATTGCTGGTAAAAATCAACGTTCATTTATTAGTGGAATAATCTGGCAATTAATTTCATGTGGGTCTCTTACCATTGAGGCTATATTCATATAACATATCATTAAACTGCATGTTTTATTTTTACTTAATAATTTTTTGCCATTATTTTAACTTTCTTTAACATTGTATTATTTATGCAGAGAAAGAATGCACATCAGTACAAACCCAAGGACACCAAATGGCAAGTTCTGATGTCAAGTCAGTTGTAAGGGTAAAGCTTAGAAAACATCAGGAAAAATTGCCTTTTTTTTTTTTAGATCAGTTCAGTTGTAGATGCTCCACAGTTTGCACATCTGAGAGCATATGCATGATGTTGGCCTAAATTTCCTAATTTTCCCTAACTTTACGATTTTCTATTGAAAAAAATGTCAGTCTGGACTGAGCCTGTTCAGGGAGCATTTTTTTACAGCTTGCCCAACTTCTTTCTGGAAATGACTTTTAATATATGTTTCAGTTTTCACTGCTGTAAATTGAGGGATTCATAAGTACTTATTTATTTTTCAAGGGACAGTGGAAGAACTTGAAATAGAAATAAGTACTATGCATGTGAGTTGTACTTCTGCAAACTAATGCACATTGAATTGTATGATTTGCTAAAATTTGAAGTGTTTTGAAATGGGAATTTTGAGTAGCGAACTATGGCTCTAGAGGGTGTTATCAGAATAAAATACAAAATAAATATTAGAAATTCCTTCATCTTGGTCAGCAGTCCAAGGAATTTTGGGAAAATGGACCTAGGCTCTGACTATATAGCAGCAAGCAGAAAGGCTCGTAAAATGTGTGAGGAGCTACATCAATGTTGCCTCTATAAATCTGCCAGCACATAACTACAGGTTTAAACCTATTCCCTATCATGCACATAGTATCTTAATGCAAAACATGCCAGCAAAATACGCGCAAACAAATATATGAAGTCAAAGCCATTTATACGTTAACAAATACTCGTATATATGTGAATAAAGATCTACAAGAAAAAGAAAAGCAAAGAACCAAAGGTTTTGTTCAATATCTCAAAAGTGCTGAAAGAGCCATATGTATCTCTTATCTACCTGACTCAATTGTTTGCATGTTTACAGGCAGTCCCTGTGATTAACCAACATAAAACCATTGTACAAATAGATATGTTTTGTTCCCTAATGCATACAGCAAATGGATGAGATTTTAATTTAAATAGATTTATCTACAAATCAATCCATTCTTAGGAATGGGTTAGAGAAGGACTTCTTTTGTCTTACACTTGACAAATTTTTTCAAAAAGGGTCTTCAAAAACTTTCAGATTTGGTAATTTTCTTACTTAAGATATCATATCTTTGGAGAATGTAGAAAGATATAGAGAAGTTGATCTCACAGTACTGAAACAGGCTGTGACACCATCACCAGGACATTTGAAGTCTTCTGTCTGAGATGAACTGGGAAAAACTGGAATTTTTCTCAACTTCAAAATTAATATCCTTTTTCTACCTCCCATGGTGCATGCTAGTTCACAGTAGAATTTTAGAATTGCTGGTTTTGATCCATCCTTCCCTAATAGTATAGTAAAATGAATCAAATGACACCAAACATTACAAAGGTCGCACAGAACTCTCATAAGAAATAACATTTGCTGTTACCAGTTCAAGCTGCTTCTAAGTGATAATTCAGAGAATATGGCAACAACTTTTTTCAAAATAATCAGGAAACCTTGGAGCACTTCTGGTAACATTATGGTTCTATTTGAAAATGCCAACAAATATCCCACTTAGTGTTTTCCCTAAACCTCTTAAAACTCCATATTTTCAAACTTCTTAGGAAAAGAAAAAAAGAATCTTACTCATAAACAAAACCCTAAACCTAGTATTTGATATTTTTTAATGGCTAGGGCTTTTTATTTTAAAATTTATTTGCATGCTTTAAGTTGAAAAAGTAGGCAAAAAATTTTCCCTGACCTTCTGCTGTTGCATAATAGGCCTTGGTTATGTTACAGAACTAAAAAAATAAGCATCAAGAAACTGCAAATCAAATGTTAGTAAGAGAGGATCAAATCAAAATGTTAGTAAGAGAGGATCAAAAAACGAATTTACAATATAAAGGTTTGGTACATACTATAATTCTTTAAAATATAAAATAGGACTAAAAAAATTAAAAGCTATTGCAGATTAGAACGGAAGGGTCAGAATCTCATTTTTGGTCTGTATTATGTCCATGGATTTTAGTAAGTTGCATTGAAATTTATTAAAAGTGACCTGCAGCATTTTCTTTTAAAAGGCTGATGAGACCTCTGGGACTCAAAGATACTACCATTATCATAGGTCCAACTGACTTTTTACAACAGCCTTTGACAGTACGTAAATAAAGAGGAATGAATACACTTTTCTCTGCTTCAGATTTGCGAAGCAAGTAGAAGTAGTTTGTGCTGGTGAATCTATTTATAGCAAATAGTTTGATTTTTGATTAATTTAGAATTCCAGCTTACTGATAGATTACCCTCAGATGAGCTCATGTATATATATATATATATATATATATATATATATATATATATATATATGAGTTACTGTGAGTTACTGCTTGCCACTGTCCACTTTTGGATGAAATATGGGATTTGTCACATGGATTTCCTCCCAAATTTACAGTCTTTACTCACATAGTCCTCAGATTTTTCATGCTTAGGAAAAATTCTTTGAATAAATAATTGTTTGTACAAGTCTTCATGCAGAACAAAATTAAAGAGACCATCAATATTGATAGCAATAAATCTGTTTATTTTATTCCAACAATTGCCTGCAATTTTTGTTTTGCTTCACAATATTCATTCAGCTGCAGTAGACAGGTATATGGCACATTCCTTTTCTTGGCAAGACTGCGAGAACTGAGGGAAAGAAGCTTATCTGTCTCTAAAACATTTTAGGACGTTCAGCTAGTTTAAAGCTCAATCCAGGAGGTGCAGAATCCTTCCTGTGGAATGCTGAGCACAACACTGTCACTGGCTTTTGGGTCTATGGGTACTCAGTACCTTCCAGGAGATGCTTCATGGCAATTTGTTTTCTATTAACATCTACAAAAAATCCAAGATGGCAATGTTGTCAGAATGTGAATGGCTTGTAAATACTTGTTGAAAGATATATGCTAACATGGAGTTTTCCATGGAAAACATGGAACATGGAAATAGTGGCTTCTTAGTAAAATGCAGGATTAGACCCTGGCACCACTCATTTTCAGCCAAGGTTTACAAACATGGATACAGAGAATACATCCTTCACAAAGGGGACAAGAAAATCCCTTCAGACTTTATTGCACAAACAGCACTTTTAGATGTGGGAGGCAAAGAACTCCTCTCAAAATTAAAGGGATTTGATTATGAGGTAGGAAGTTGTTCTCTAGTCTCTGTTCCCTTAATATCAGTGTTTCCTATGATGGCTTAATATTTTTGAGACAAGCGTATCACTGCTGTGTTTAGGATAAGGAAAGAAAAAGTGATCTATGAACATGAGACATCTCATTGCTGAGAGACTTGATGGCAAAAAATATTATTATGGAATCTGCTAGATGGTGTATATATAAAGGTAAGTCTGTTTCTAATATTTTTGCATTAATGAGCATATTCTTCTCCAAATATACCTATTTAACTAATTTAATTTCATTTGTAAAAATGTAGCTCTTAAATTGTCAGTGATATGATAAAGCTAATTAAGACATGCATGGTGTTAACAGTTTCATTAGAGGAGATAATATTGCACAAGAAAAATAAGAAATCATTATGATGAATGTCTCAACATTACATTACATGTTAATGAAGTGTAAATGATCTAATTATTTTTGAAAGAATACAGATTCGATTAAACTGTCGGAATTAAATTGGAAAGGACAGCCTATTGTACTTTTTATGTACAGACAAGTTAGCGTTAATTAGGCACAATCTACAGGAACAAATGAGGCACAACCCTCGGTGAACAATCATGTATCCATTGCTCAAGGCAGGTTTCATAAAGAAATATATTAGGGAAAAATTTGTAAGTCAATTAAATACAGTGCTTTAGCAGTGGGAGGGAAAATAAGCAAAATTTCTGTTCCCTCCCCCTACATTCTGAGTGTTTATAATGCAATCACTCTGCCTGTTCTGCTCCATCACTAATTTCATAAATACTAATTTTCATGATGAGACATTTTGATTGGTTTGCCATCTACTTTCCACAAATGACTTCCTGGAGGCAGCATGGATTTTGGATGGCATTCTTTTTCTTTGGGCTCTGTTCTCTGCTCTGACTTAAGGTAAGATAAGAATAAAATGAAACTAGTAGGCTTTGCAGGTGAGGAAGAAAATATCACTCAACCACTGACTTCACCTGGATGTTCCTAAGGGACTGATAGTTATTATGTGAAATTTAGCCTAAATCAAACCTAATTTTAGTTTCTTTATGCTACATTTTCTCCCTGTTTTAAGAGCCCTCTAAAGACCCACATGCAACTCCAAACATGGTATTAAAATGCTTTGAGGAAACAAAATATCTATTTGATTAATTCAAGCTGATTCAAAAGTCCTGGAGAATCTGGATATATCAGTAAGGCTCTTGTATAGCTGGGTGTTTCATTCCAATGATGTTGAGCTTCAAGGTTTTCCAGTCTTGCACATTTAAGAACAGGAGACACACCAGCCTACTGACTTTTCATCTAGTTAAGGGAGATCTAAAAAGAAAACAATAAATCTGCTGATATTGTTATTAGTCAGCTACTCTCAAAATTCAGTTGACCCCCATAAAGCCCAAGTGCATAAAGCAGGGCTGAACTAGTTGTTATTGCACATAAACTATTGTTGCTCTATGCATTGTTACCTGTACAACTCGTTTGTAGGAGAGTTGTAGCTTATTAACTGAGACTTCCTCAGTGTGCAGAAAAGAAATCATAAGCCTACCTGTGGTAGTCTGTTATTTTACAGTTTGTTCTTCTGTAGTAGGTTTTATATATTCCTTGTAATAAGTTTGTAATGGTTCATTCCATGTACCCCATTTGTCTTCCCTAATGGTTCAGTCCTGAGTGGTTTACCCCAAGATTTTCCCGCCAAGTGGATGTCAATCCACCTGTCAATCTTCTTCTATCTCCTTTGTTCCCTTCTGGAATGTTCCCTGTCCTTCATCCCTTCCTAGAAGCAAGATTGGGGTGCAAGGTTTTCTCCTTCCCCCTGGTGGCTTCTATTGGATAGCCCTTACCCTGCACTCCTCTCCTAATGCCTTCCTATTGGTAAAAGGTTACATCCTCCCCTTATTCCTGCCTCTCCTTAAAAACAGCTTTTTGCCCTCAGTTATTGTCACTTGTCCCTGAATCCTCTGGGGAAATAAAACTTCCTTGGAACTCAAACAAGTGATCCCTCTCTATTTCTTTGCCTTGGTCCCTCGTGTTGGGTTGCTGCTGTATCACCCATACCACAGCTGTCTGCTACAGGGAGCTGCGAGCCCCTGTACGCACCGCCATCCGGGGGGAACTCAGTAGAGATCTGGAGCGGCTGGTCTCGTGACTACCCATCGGTCTTGGGGAGTGAGCTGGCTGGAGAACATCTTCCCTGTGACCGCAGCACACAGTTACACCTACCTATCCTTATCCCCACACACTCTCTGGCCTTCCCCTCCTCCTTTTTTAAATGAATCTCCTTTTTCAATGCTTACACACAAATCAATCTTCGTAATTCACAGTTTACAAAGCATCTTGTGGCAAGGAGTTCTGGAACTCCAGAAATTACATTTTTAGTAGTTACTTGCTTGTACACATCCATGTAACATACACTAGAGATTCGTTCATGTCATGGGTTATTCAGAATAACTTTACTCCAAAAATTAACATAACACAAATGAGATTATATGATTGAACGCACAATTATTCAGGAATTTTAATTCTATATATAACATCCTATAAGAATGAAAAATTAGTTATTATACTTGTTCCTGATTTTTTCAGCTGGTTCTCACTGCTGAGAAAGGATGAGGTCTGTCTTCCTATTGGCCCAGGGTACCAGGAGAGCACTGGACAGCTGCTGATGACCTGGAGTACATCCACCTATTTTGCAATACCCAAAGATAACGTTTTATGGAAGGAGAGAGCCATGCAGACCCAGATGGACCACCCCTTGGCAGTTGTGTGGAGGAGTGGCAAAGCACACTGGTGTGCTGAGACATCATTCTTAACAGATCAGATGCATCTTGTGGCTCTGAGCTCTGCTTGCTATGTCAAGGCTAATCTCCTCAACCTGACTACGTAAATAAAGGCAGGACCAAACTTTCTGAAGTTAAAATACTGCAGTGTTAATGACTGTTTCCATCTGGTTTCAGTTATTCCATCAAATAAAAAGCATAATAAATTCTATAAAATAAAATGCACCTAAAAGCATAAATAGGGATAAAAATCTATAGGCTGGGTAGCAGACGTCTTTGTTGGAGCTGTCATAACTAATATGTATATAATCAGTCCCATAAAACATAAAATACGGCATTTTGCCAGGAACTTATAAAGATATTGAGGATTATTCTCTTGTTATCCCAAGTAGATAAGAGGATAATCAATTTCAGGTAATATTTGTTAATCTTGTGTACTATATAGTCACGTTTCAGCTTTTTGAAATTACTTTTGCCCATAATTCTTTCTTCTCTCTATTGTGTATAGCAGAAGAGAAAGCTATTCACATTTTGGTTTGATATGCAATAGTTAACCACAATATTTTTCTCACAGCTCCTACTGAGTTCACCCAAATTATGTCATTTTGTTAATCTCTGTTAATAATATAATCTCTATTAAACTGCACAGGCAGATCAGGGGATCACTTCCAGAGTGCAATACTTCAGGAAGGACTAACAACTTCCATGCAGTTGGTGGGAAACAAGCCACAAAACAAGGGTTAGATCCTGAGTTCAATGTAAACACCAGGGAAATCAGCCTTTGCACACCAGTTCTGAGACAACAGAAGGGCCACAGCCCTTTGCTCAGTGTTAGGAGGCAGATGGATTTGATCTGGTGTTCTCTTTTTACAAGCTGTCCTTCTGGATCACACAGAGCTGAGGAAGTACCTTTGTACCAAAATCCTATGGGACTGGAGGTGGCTTCCTGCAGCACCTGCAATGGCATCATCCAGTCTTACCTGTCACCCTGATACCATGAAGGCACATACCAAAAAAAGGTTTGTCTCTTTCTAAACATTACACCAACAGAAATCTGTTGCACCACAGCCTCACTTCTCTGGTGTCTATGTCATCTGCTAGTTTCTGTTGTAAATGTATTCTTAGGTGGGATATGCCCACTGGTTCTGTGTCAACATTGTCCTTAAGCTTAAGAACTGTTCTCCTGCTAGTGTTTATCTTTCTGATCCATTCACAGAGACAATACTTTCCCTGCTCAGCTTTGTTTTACCTGTCTAAACATAGCTGGCTCTTCTATCTCTTTTCCAGAAGTGGGAATCTCCATTCTCCCAGTGACATAATGATCCTTCCAGGTACATCTTCTAGTCTGAGCTCATTTTTTTCAGACAAAGGTGATAACAACTGAACACAGCATTCTTGGTGAATTCTTGGTAATACAATAAGAACTTTGAATAACATTGCTAAATTTATTAACTTTGATTTTCCATTAATCTTTCTCATATCCAGTTTTGGACTTCAGTTAGATTAGGTTCTGTTAGGTTACCCAAAATGCTGCAAAAAAAGGGGAAGAACAGAAAAAAAAAGCACAAGGCTACAAAAGAAACTAACATGCTTATTGTCTGGATGTTAAAATCTTAGATTCAATGGCTCCTACTGTCTTTTACTAAATGCTAATGTAGATAATATAACCTAAGACATGAAAACTTTATCAATGGTTGGGATCTGACATTATGTTTCCCTTTTGACTACTAGTTTCTAATGTACTAGTTACTGTAAATCTTCTGCCCCATTCATCCTCATATTCTGCTGCAAATGCATAGATACTATAATAAACTGCCATTTAAAATATTTAATTCTTACCCTTTCATTTTTTCATGTATCATTGTTATAATGGTAATCAAATTTATTGTCATAGTAATTTGAAATATAATATGGTCTAACTAATTCAAAAGAGTAAGTTACATTTTTCAGATTGATGTTATTAATCCAATACATTCATTAATTCCCTGGATGAAACATGATATGTTAACTAAGCATTTATTTTATAAATATACAAATAAAATAGTAAAAAAAACCATTACTCAAAACTACTTATCCTGAAATATCAGGATTCATCCAACAGCTTTTAAAACATTTTAAAATTTGATACAAATAATTAAAAATTAATATAATCCCACATTTTCAGGTTTCTAAGGGAATATCATGTATCTGGGAGGACAGTTTGAGACCAACAATACCACAAACATTATGCACATTGAAATGAAGAATAAAACATTTACTTTTTTTTTCAAGCAGTACTGTAAAAAATCTAGCAGCATTAAGTCAACAACATATACAGTTATTCAAATGGAGCTGTGAGAAGTCCTGTATGTATTAGTTTCAGGCTACTAACAGAAACTTCCGATAATTTAAGAAAAAATTAATGTTCTACTCTCATATACATGTCCACAACTTGATTTCAAATGAATAGTCTGAATATACTAAATGTAACAGTGAAAATTAATTTTACGTCTTCTAGCTATTGTCTTTATGTAACATTTCTGAAGAGATTCAGTCTATCTTTGCATTTTGATTTATTGCCAGATATGGCTTGTTTAATAGCAATGAAAATTGAAGAATTGGATATACAGATTTCACTTGTGTTTATGAAATAATTTGCTGTATGAAATCAGGTCTATCTAGGCATATCATCTTATGTATTTTAAAAGCATATGCTTAATTTAATAGGAGTACTCAGGTTTCCTATGTGATTTGAGGCTTTTCCATTTTCCATTGCTTTGTTGGAAGTTTGTGCATTCCAAAGTATGAGATACCTTTAAAGCAGACTGAAGGAACCTACAGAGAAGAATCTGAACGAAACTGCAATAAATATGTATATTTTGCTTACAAATATTTATACAAGTATCAGGTTTCTTCACCCAGAGTAACTTTTTTTTTTTTCAGCACTTCTGTATTCTAACACTTGCCATTAATGAGACATGAAATCCACAAGCAATGTGATACCAAAGCATCAGCCACTTAATGAATTGCAATGTATTTGATTAAACTATATGAGTAATTTCCATGTAGTAGGAAGTAACGGCCATCCAATTTGGTGTATATTAGTGTTTCAATTTCTCCTCACTGCCTCTATTTTCTCTGCAGCAAAAGCCCAGCCACATTTTGTAGGAAACCAGCTCGCTTTCCTACCACATTTGTCAAAAGAGCCAAACTCCTGCAGGCCCTTTGCTAGAATGGACAATTTCAGGAGCTATAGTGACAATGAATAAAGAGGTCAAAGTACTTGACTGGATTTATGGTACATTAAGAGACTGCTGCAGCCATGGTGGTGGAATTAGGGCAGCCATTTAACTCAGCTACAGGGACCAAGATCCCAAGGTGAACATTTTGTGGTGAGTTGCAAAGTGTCTACAAAATATCTCTACAAATCCACATGCTGTAATCTTTCTCAGCTTGGAGATTTCTAATAGGGTTAGTAGTAAAACTCTAATAAGATGATGGCCCTATATGGTATGTACTTTGAATCCCTTGAGAGCTTTTTACTTATCTGTAAGACATTCCAGCATGTTTAATTTTGAAAACCTCCAGTGTGGTAATGATTCCTCATGAACTATGATACCATTATATATACTCTTTAAGCTTTTAATATAACAGTCTCCACCTAAATGGATTTTCTCAATGGAAAACAGATTTATTTTTAACTTTATGACTTCTTATACTGTAATTTGATAACTATAATGCCGATAGGTTAATCATATTGATGAAGTACCCAGAGAGACTGTATTTAACACCGCTTACCCTGTGGAAAAGTAACCTGATTTACTGGAAACCTTTTCACCTTTAGTGGCAGGGGAATAACTGCTAGTTTGGCCCTGTGTTCAAACATATAATTCCATAGGCTGGCATGTAACCCAAAGGCAATATTACCGCTGAAGGATTGATCTGAATTAACAAGCTTTAAAAAGGGGGAGGGGAGAGAGTACATGGAGAGGGAAAATCGGGGAGAGACAAAGAGAGAATTCTATGGCAGGCAAGTACACACTTAGTATCTTTCTTTATATATGAAATTCTCTTTCAGATTGTTGTTTGGGCAAATTATTTCTGCTATGGAATCAAGATAATTGCTAGCTCCTTTGTAAGTTTTCTGAATTCACATGGTGGATATTAGCTGAGATTTTTATTTGTAAAGACCTGCACAAGATGAATGAAATGTTACTTAGTGCATATATGTAGACTAACAAACAATTTCCTTCAGGAAAATAAAGGATCACTAGTAAATTTCTTTCTTCTGAGACATACAGCTGCAAGCAATTTATGCAGTAGTTTTACTGTGTATCTGGAGAACTTGCAGAGATCAAACAGAATGCAAAGGTGGCCTTCGTTGCATCAGTCCCCTATCTCTTTATGAATGCTCTTCCTTGCAGCAGAAGTCTTCTTAAACTCAGCACTGCTCTTTGGTGTGCCTATGCTCGCCAAAATGCATGATTATAGGAGCTGCAATACCTGCAGACTACCAGCCATTGGATTGTAGGATTGCCAGAAACTGAAAAGGATAGTCTGAAGTATCTCCCTCCTTGAAGCAAATTGTACGTCAAAATGAATTTACTCTTCATTACCTAAGACATACTTTCTCTGGGAGATAGTCATCCTTGTAACACAGCCTGTACCTGAATTTTCAGGCATTGGTGAAATAGGTGCTTTATTAAATAATACTAAATAACCTGGGCTGAAATCATGGGTATAACTGAGAGAGAGAAGAAAATTGTCGTAAGTGCTTATAAGGAACTTAATTACTCTAAAAATTGCTCTTAAGCTGCTTTTGTGTCTCATCTCTGTCTTCTGATGAGAAAATGAAAGTCAACATAAATAAGAGAGCAGACAACATGGACATTCTTCTTCAGAGGTGTACCCGACATCTAGCTTGTAGGACAGATCTCCCAGAGATGTTGGGAATACAGGCAGCATGATATCTGGAGTGACACTGCTGGTGCTCAGCACTACAGTGGTGTGGCCTGCGGTCCTCATAAGGAATTAAACCTCATACCATGCTGAACTCTACTTGCTACAAGCTGTAATGCTTTAGTTTGAGGCTTACCAAGGATTCAAAGGAGGGCAGCCTGGACTGGAGAATGATAGGGATGTAAGGAGTTAACTTTTTTAAGCAGGTAGGCAAGAACAGTTTATAGTGCTGACGGATGGCTAAATGCCATAGCACCACTCTTGATTTATTTGCTTCTCTTATGCAGCCTTGAATTTCAGAGGGAGACAAGAGGCTTAATTTAGCTAAAGGAAGAGCACATTTGGGACTTCTGCAGTTCAGTTGTTTCCTTGACTTGCAGAAAAAGGCAGAGGAGCTGTGGGGGGCAGCATTGTCAAGTGCACCCACCAGTGCTATCAGTGCAATTTTTATTTCAGCATAAGTGAAAGAAGACAATTATGACTCATTCAGTTAAATATAACATATGGAAAGGGCAACGTAAATACGTGGAAATAATAATGGTGTATTGCATTTCAGATGAAAGAAGAGTGGTAATCTATTGCCAACGCTTATGATATGAATCATAAATTTTGCAATAGTTGACGCTCCTTTAGTAGCCTCTGTTATGGAAGTAATGCAAAAACACAGGGGATTTTCTGGTTTTGTTTCATCTGTAGCAGCTTTGCAGATTTAATATGGAAATAAACTTGGAAAATATGAGCCCTGCAGAAGAAAAACAATAAAAGAAATGAGGAAGTTTATTAATTTTCCAAAGCTTATTACTGTTACTTCATCCCTGGAATTCTGAAATTTGGCCTTGCAAAGGTTTGTGAATGGACAAGCATGTGATAAAGAAAATGAAAGATAAAGAATAGAAGACAGATAAAGAAGACACCGATAGATGTCACACACCTGAAGCTAGCAAAGATATTTTAATATAACAAAGCATTTGAGGGATGTATTAGGCCTGGAGACCCTGGTCCTGTATTTGCTGTCCACTGTACCAAATACTCTTATTTTCAAGGAAAAAAAACCACAGTTTCCTCATAGATTTTACCATCTAATTGTAGAACAAAAATCTAATATGTTGATGTAAGCAAAATTATGGATGTGAAGCACAAAGGAATGCTGAGGTAGTCATGGACAGCATAAGCAACCATGGTCCAGAATGTCAGACACCTATTTCTTAGGATTTTGGAATTTTACTCTGAGTTGCATCAGCTCTGCTTTTGTCATAGTCCCTCTTTCCTGACTCCTTTTGATTTTTTCAAGTAATGAACTGCAATCCTTGCTGTATTTCAGGGGAAACAAACAAATGTATATGTAAAATATGTTTGGAAATGGATTTGCAGTACTACTTGAGCTCTCACTGAGTTGAGTCCTTCATCAGAAGCTAATTTAGAGAAGTGATTATTACACATGTCCACTGGGGCCCTCAACATGGACCTATTCCTAATAATTAGTAGTAACAAAAGTAACAAATACATAGTAAAAAAGAACAGCATTCTATTTGCATAATGGATTAAGGTTTTCTTTTTCTAAACTAGTTTCAGATCCACATTTTTAAAACTTTTTTTTTCTTTTTTAAATAATTTGATGGGGTAAAATGCATTATATATTTCTGGTGATTCTAAATATGATTCAGTTTTCACCTGGGGCAGACAGGCACTGATTATTTCATGCCTTTGCTGCCTGTTCTACAATGGTCCTCTTGAAACTCCTGTTATTGCCTCTGTTATTTGCCAATATCAGTTCCCAAATCACAGAGAGATTTAGGGTAAACAGCACACCCCAAGGGTAAGTCAGGCAGCGCCAGAGAGGAGATATCACCTTTTTTAGATGTCTCAGGATGAACCTGAGTTCCTTTTCCAATATTTGGATTCAGTGTCAAGGTTTTAGCCAGCAGCCCCTGTTCAGTCCACAAGACTGCCCTATTCTGCCTCTCAGTGATAACAGACATACTCAGTGTGCAAGGCTGAAGATTAATTTCCTTCTCTCCTGAGAGGATTTTTTGATTTCAAAGGAAGCAGAGAGTTTTTTCATTCTGCTGAGTTTTTATTTAAAAACTAGTTAAATCTCAGAAACAAATTCAATAAGGACTAGTGTTAATGGGGGATATAATGTCTGAAGCTGTGTTATTTTTAAAGATGGAAAAAGTGAACTGATATTGGCAAAGGTGAAAGAGGAAAGAATAAAATCTATTTTTCAGGGTGAAAGGACAGAAATATCCAAAGTCACTAGTTTTTAGAACTCTCTAGACTCATCCACTATGTCCAGTGCAATGGAGGCTGGTAAGTCTAAGCTTTTGCTGCTATTAGAAAATGTGTGACCAGGCAGATCTGCACTTTACTCTCACTGTTTCCCTAGAATCTTTGCTCTAGAAAGGAGGCTTTCAATGCAGAAATTGGATGCAAAACTTGAGGTTTTATTGCAGATGTAATAAAATGCTGTGGATGGGATAGTAACAACCCAGAAACATATGACCCAGAATTAGTGGTAGTACACTTAGAGAAGTACTTTAAGAAGTGTTTAATTCACTGTTTGATTGGTAGTTGGGAAAGTAGAATATTTTTTAAAAGGAGGAAAATGTGCTGTGGTAAATTGCTCCATCCCTGCTGTGCTGATGGATACCTTGTCTCTTGCTATTGACTGTGGTTGTTGTGCCTCTAGAATAGGGCTTGCCAAATTATTTACAGTGAAATTAAAAATCCCCTAAAATTCAAACACTTTGAATCCCATTCCAGCTTTATTAAATGGACTTATTTCACAAATAACAAAATGTTATTTATCTTTTAACTTTCAGAATTAACACTAAAACTGAAGTGAAAACTATGTGACACTCACAGGCCTCAGTATTCCTGCAGATGTATGCTTTGCAGTGGGAGATATTTGTGTTCTAAAATGCAAAACTTGATTTAAATTTAAAATATTTTAATATAATGCAGTGATTTTAGTCCTAGTGTTCAAGTACCACATTAATACAAAATCAAGTTCGTTAAATTAAATCTGTGCTGGAATGCAAACTGTGTTTCATAACATTTCATATATGCTTCTGGATGGCAGACAAGTTTGCTTTCTTCAGTCACCTGACATATATGATTTATAGCTGTGTGTGTGCAGGGGTAGGCAGGTGGTAGGGTTATCAACCATTTGGGAAAGTCACAGGCTTTGAGAAATCCTGTGACCTGGGATTAAGCTAAGAGTACAGAAAGTGAGGAAGAAACAGGAGATGACATAATGTCACATCAAAACTATTTTGTCAACAGCAGTCTTGTGGAAAGGCCCAGTGCTAAGGATTGGTTTGAAAAGTTCCAAGGGTTTGTTGAAGAACATCTATTGGGCGAACACAAAAGGAAAAAGGAGTAGGAGGACCTGTCCCATATGGAGAAGGTGCAAAACCACTGCAGAACAGCAGATGAAAATATCACGATGCAACTATTCTGAAACAAACATGTACAAACATGTAACCCAGTAATGAAGTATAGCTGAATAAGAAGTGGTTGATGTTGCCTCTAGATAAATTTCATCCCATACTGCTGCCCTATATGCTTTGAGTTCAACCAAATCACTTTTCTATCATAAGATGTGCATAGACAGCTATAGATAGTGCCCCAATGGCATCATGGTGAACACTCATGTGGTTTGCTGGACCTGTATGAGATCTTCATGCTACAGTTTATATCGTTGAGTAAGTGGATTCAGTGTAATTAACTTTGGAAAGCATTTAAGGCATTATATAGCACCTGACAGTATATGATGAGGAGCATTCTTAATTTCCTCATTGGCTTATGGAGAGCAAACCCCACTTACTGCTGTGACTGCTGTCCTGTCAGATGGTTCTTCAGTACAATCCACGCAGGAGGAGTTATGCCAGCAGTGATGCCAAAATACTCTTGGCAACCTGGGCTGAAGGGCAAGTGTGGTAGTGTTTTAGCACATCACCTTTTTCAACTGGGGGCACTTTATTCCCACTAATAATAAGGTACAGAAGGCATCGCCAACACTGAGTCAGGCAGTGTTCTACGCTGGTACAACAGCCATGCAGCTAGATGTTGGGCGTAGAGAATGCTCATGTTGAAAAGAGAATGCTCATGTTGAAAAAGAGACCTACTAAACACAAAGTATTCATGTTTCAGTCTTTGCTCAATAACGGTTTTATTTACTTATTATTAGTCATGGATGGCTCTTCAAAGGACTGCTGCAATTACCTGTAAACATCTAGAACACATTTCTTACAATATTTATTGACGCCTCTTTTATCAGAAATGTCACAAGAATAAAATAATTTTCCACCACATGAGTTGGCTAAAATACAGGCATCATGACAGGAGCCAATAATTCAATGTAAGATATTGATGGTCACACACGCCGCTTTCCATTTTGAAAAGCAGCATCATTCTGTGAGGTGCATGAACAGCTCATCTATCATTCCTAGCACATTAGGGATCCCTGCTATGTCACAGAATCTCTTTTTGATGTGCTATCACTGTTGTTGGCTACATAGCAAATTACTATATTTAGTGTACTGCCTAACCAAATCAGCTGTTGCCAGTGTGAAAATTGGAATGTTATTTCCTCCTCAATCCCTTCTAGGTTACAGCTAAATATCTGGAGAGCACAACTGACAGAACAAAACAATTGCCCAGCATAAGAGTACAGAACATGAACACTGAGATCTATAAAGACCCACATGATGTGCTCCACAAGTTAACACACACTTAATTGCCTTTTAATTTCCTACTGAGTTTTCAGGTGTATCCAGCAGTGCCAGCTGCAGCGTCTTATGAAGGCCACTCTAGAAGAGACAGCTATGTTCATAAGCACACCACTTTTATTCTGCAATTGCCTTTACTTCTCTTTTTCTCCATTTTGCTAGCTATGACTCCAGCTATCTGCTGTGTTTGATTTGTGTTCTGGCATCCTCTCACTGAATTACAATAGTCAATTTTTCTCACTCAAATGAAGTGGCTACTTATCTAACAGACTTAAATGTGCTTATTCCAAATGGAAGCATCTGTTCTGATTCAGGCACAATGGTTCTGATTTATTGTAAGTGTTCAGCTATCCTTACCTTTACATTTTTATAAGCACATATATTAATCCAGTTCCTCCATTCTCCTCATGCTGTACCCTTTCCAGCTGTTCAGCAGGTACAGGTACAACTTGAGCTTCTGACACTCTTATTGGGCTGGATGTTCTTCCAGTTCATTAAACAAGCAGCACCTTTCTGCCAATCACTGCAAGGACATGATGCAGCAGGAAAAAAACCCTAAACATGGTGGAAACTGGCAGACAGGAGACACCAAGGAGGGAAGGGCCCCTAACCTTATTATACATGCTTCATATGGATACAAATAGCTAATGAATTGGCATGTGATTGGATACAGCAGAACTTCCTCCTTTTCTCTGTCTCAATGTGTTTCTTACGTTTACCTTTATTAGAACGGGTTGATATTTTTTTTCCAGTGGTCTGTTTCCATTTCAGAAAAGATGGAAATTTCATCAAAGACTAATTTTGGGGTAGGTTAAGTAATTATCTTCCTGAAGGTGCTATAAATGTCATTGTAGAAGATTAAGAACTGAATCAAAGATGTATTTAATCTAAAAATCTCCTGGAAAAATGTTCAGTATATATCTTGTGTGAAGTTATTTGAGGGAAGACATTTCCCCATTCAACCCTGATGCAAACATCTTGGTTTTTATCTCTTATCTGTCTGTTCATTTCTGTTGGTGAAAAGGAAAAAAATTAAAATGTAGATTTCTCTTTAGCTGCTGAGTATTTAATCTCATTAAATTCTCAGAGGGGTAAAGTCAGAAACATATTTTCATTTTAATGTTTCTCTTCTTTACCCTTTCTGTAATTGTTTCATTTGAAAAACTATGCCAGCCTTTGGTATTCAAACTCCAAGTCTTGCAGAAGACTCCTACAGATGATGAACACTGCACGAATACATGCAGTGCTAGAATATGCAGTTATTAAGTTGGATATGAAGAACCTGCCTGATCCAGCAAACTTTTGTGTTACAAACTGAGATATATTTCAAATGGAGTTCTGTTGAAAATTGTACTGTTGAGCCCCTTTTACTGGCATAAAGTGAAAATAAAGACTATTCATAAATGTCACTTAAAACTCTCTAAGACAACAGAAACAAGGAGACAAATCTTAAATCACTGTAGCACTTATGGAAGGTAGCACAGTCCTGGGGCTCTGCAGTGAGAACCCTCCTGTCCATCTGAAATCATATAGAAGTCAAAGAGTCTTGGCTCTTCATTAAAATGGACCAGAATACGAAAGGGATTGAATTAGTGCTTCATAAGTATTGAATACCCAAAGACTTACACTATAGTACACGCAAGGCACAGCTAGTTGCTTCTGTTAGTCAACAGTTAAGGAACAAACATATTATGAAGCACAGTTCCCAATCCATTAGTAAGGCATAGGAATACACAGTCTTTATTTGGATAAGAAAAACCCAGATGTTTAAGGACTTCACTCTTTTCCTTTAACAGCATGATTAACATGTGTCTTTTAGCTCACATGGCACAGAGCTAAACAGAAAGACCACAAAACAGGAACTGAGCCACTAAGAGCATGGCAACTTCAGAAGTACTTCATTTATGCAGTGCTCTTCACACTGAGGCTGTTTTTCACTGTGTTTCTTTTCTTTTCCACCTGGAGCAACACCAAACAAGCAACTGAAAGACTGCACAGTTGGCCAGGGGTGAAGCAGAGGTTCATGCAGGCTGTGTCTTTTCTCTAACTGTACTGTGATCTTCATGGTGCTTTGAGGCAATGCTCTGGAGGTTTTTTCTGCACAGGTTCATGATATTTCCAAATAAGCAGGGAATATGACTCATAACCTTCATGCAAGTACAGTGTTCTCTGGACTTAGGAGACATGCAATAATGCAAATTCAGGAAGGAAATGGAGAAGCTCAAATATTGCTTCTTCAAATACATGTTCTTCCTCTCCTAGTGTGTGTCTTTCTTCCCAGACAGTGCTATGGCCCAGCATGGCAGAGCAGATTAATGAAAGGACAGAAAATATACGAGAATGTTTGATCCACCACAGATTAGCAATGTGTTTCTTTTTCCTCACCCAAAGGGAGAGAAAAACAGAAAACCAGAAAAAATTATGCCATATTCTGACACAAGAGATACCAGCTGCTTGGAAGAAGATTTGAAAAAAATAAGGCAGCAAGAAAAAAAAACTGATTTATGCATCTACCTACTTTACTCTTATTTTTCAAGCAATCTACTAATTATTTTAGTAGATGAACAAAGTTTTAACTCCCCAAAAAGAAGAATCCCACACAGATTTCTTCCACCTGATTCCTTTGTCTTCCAAATGCAGATTTTGTTTCATTAGGCATACTCTTTTCATTAGAACATATACAGAAATTAACACTGTCCAGAGATATTATCTTAATCCTGAGGTCAGCTCTGCCATGTTATTTCTTCAGGGCTTATTTTCCTGACTGTAATGCCATGCTAATATTTCTACCTGGTATGCTACGGCTGCATTAGGTTCAAAAGCTTGTTTTGTTTCTCTCTCAATGTCAGCTTGTGTCAGGAGGCAACAGTTCTGCTTTTCCTCCCTCTTTTATCTTTCTTGTGAAAAAAAGAGGACTTTATTATCTCAGTATTTCCTTTTTTTTTTTTTTTTGGTGGGGATAATAGATGAAAAATTGTAGGATACCCATATTCTTCAACCTATAAGCATACTCAAAGTAGGTAAACTACCAGTGCAGCAAAATTATCATTTACATTACTCCAACAATATTTAGTCACAGATTTGCTCCTGTACAGCAGGAAAAGAAAAGAAGACAGCTGTTTACACTGCCAGTCACCCCCGTGAAAACAACAGGCAGTGGGCAGGAAAGGGTTTCTACAGGTGTGATTGTGGGAGCACAGCCCTACCCAGGCCATAACACTGCCAACAAAATAGTCTTCCATTGTTTTTTTTTTTTTCCACTTCTCCTTCTATCTCCCTTATATCTTCCTAAATTTTAATTACCCCATGAGTATAGTCAGATTTGACAAGTGAATGAACAAGAAAAATTTTAACTCATGAGTTCATTCCTCTTTCCAAAAAGACAGCATTGCTGGGTAACCAGACTCCTTGTATGCACAGTAGTACTGAATAAACATGGGTATTCTGACTTCTGTTAATGAATTTTGCACTATTTGCTCTAAAATTCTTTCGGAAAAGGAAGGCGCTTCATTGTGCATACCCACATGCAAGTTATTAAAATCTTTATGTTTGTAACTGTACATTTCTGAAAAAAATCCACTTGCACGATAGTATTATGATAGATGAAACTTGATATCAGATCATAATAATAGTTTTGAAAAGCGTCACATATGCAGCATGCTGACAGTATTACTGCTACTGGGTATGTGGGAAGTGTCTGTATGTACACTATCAAAATTTTCAAGTTTCTGCATCTGCATAAACACTCAGAGCACCAAATCAGAAATTGCTGCCAAACAGTAAATGGCAGAGCAGAGAAATGAACTGCAGAAGAGGCACATGATGCAGAGCACTAGAGAAATGTGTTAGTTACACTACAATGGCAACTGTCCTGCACTGAGGACAGTTGCCATTGTAATTCTTCTTTCAGGAAGAATTTGACTTCCTGAAAGTCACAGTTTAGTTAAAAGGGATGCTAGCGAGAAGTGGGAAATTCTTAAAAATAGCACCAATGCGAACTAGGCTGCTTTGACTGGTTCAACATTGTGAAACTGCTGATTTTGACTTCTTAGGTTTGATTGAATTTTCTCTAGAAATGCTTCATATTCTTGGACTTACTGGACTCTGTGCATCCACATAACCATTTCAGATCTCTCTGCAGAGCCCTCCTACCTTCCAACAGATTGACACATGCTCCTAGCTAAGAGCAGCTATGGAGCAATGCCAGTTGGTGATCTGCTGAAAGGGAACAATAGTTGGTGGAGGTTTTGATTCTACAATGTACAGGAGAGAGGGTAGTGATGCTCTGTAGAAATTTGTTAGCTGGTCTTCTTTTCCATAGTCAGAGAAACATCACAGGTTCTACCATGTTTGTAATTGCCTCATACCATGGAGAGGACAGGATTGACCCTAAAGTAAGTAAGGGCCTGCACTAACTATTAAAATCATGCCAATTTTGCAATGTTTTATACATTACATTCTTCAAAGATAAGAAAGCAACTAAGCCTATTGATGGTATAAATATTGAATGAAATTAATGTTCCTTACATATCCATTTTTTTCAAATAATTCTCCACCAGAAAAGGTAAAAAGGTAGAGTCTAATTAGATCTTGCTCTTGTCTGCAGAAAAAGCCAAAAAGGTTTTGTCTTAAACCACTTCTATATGATTCTCTTCTCACACCCTTGAAAAACGTAGTTTTGGGAACTGTAGTTGAAGTTCCTCATATCTTTTGCTACCAGTTGGAAGATCAGCCTGTACTGCACCATAGTCTTTGTCTTTTGCATAAAGCTTACACCACTGTTTGCCTGGAAAATTAATTTATTAGAAGATACTGAAGGCAGAAGGTATTCAAACTACCATTAAACTGCTGACATACACTGAGATTCCCGAACCAACCATGTTTTTTTAATATAGCCTCTTGATCTAGGGTCAAAAGCTTTTGCTTTCCAAGTGTTTGTTTTTCACACAAAATACCAGATTTCTTGACAGAAAAAGATAATTTCCCAGTGAAATATTGTCCGGTGGTGAAACAACTTTTCAACCTCAAAGTAAAACATGCCTGGCAAATTTCTAATAAAACCCTAATCAACAGTAATGTGTCTTTGCCAGCACGTTCACCTTGGTCTAGCCTAAGGGACACTATTACAGAGTTGAATTCCTTCTAGCTTAGATATCTGAGGAAGATGTGGACCAGGGTCTGTAACTTGCCCTCTCTTTTTCTTCCTTCCTTTCTTCAAAGACCTACTGGGAATGTAGGGAATGCAGTTGTTTGCACCTTACAATTTTGCTGTATGGTGGTAGAACAGCTTTAGCTCTCCTAGCAAGGGTCGTAATATGACCGGGGACAGATCTGGGACTTTCTGACCGCCTTTCTTTCCTGACAGCTCTTGTGAATCTGGCTGGAGCCACAGTACATTGCTTGCTAAGGTGAAATTCTGGCTCCATGAAAGCAAATGGCAAAATTCCAGTAACTTCACTCCAGCCAGGACTTCATCCTCTGCATCTAGCCCACAACTTAGAAGAGAGCAACTTTACCTGTGCCAGTGCGTGTCCTCCCCATCCCAATCAGATGTTTAACATGTAGTACCTGGCATTTCCTTCTGTGCTGTGTTTGTTATCAGAAACACTTCAGTATTTTGGCATCTGGGGTCAGTTTTGTTTCTAGTTTACTGCTTAGCATCCAACCTGATCCTGTCAGAAAGGTGTGCTTTATTAGGATTTTGTAACTAGGTACATCTTGTAACTTGTACTAGCATTAATTTGGTCATTTGGGTCAGTGTTCATACACAGACCTACACCCATCAAAGGGTGCATCTGAAAGTTCATCTCTTGTAGCTCAGGTCACAGGCTATCTCCCCACCCCAGAAATGACAAGCACCATTGCATAGGGATGCTCAAAAATGATGATGCAAGGGTAAAAGAACAACAACTTGATCAGAGCTAAGCACAAGAAGTATGTTATCAAGACCACAAACTACCAAATAGCTTTGAAATGAAGCTTCCTAAAGTCATTAAAGACTAAAGTACCCAGAGCCTCTTTTGTTGGAGTCCTGAATCGAAAAGAAAAGAAAAGAAAAGAAAAGAAAAGAAAAGAAAAGAAAAGAAAAGAAAAGAAAAGAAAAGAAAAGAAAAGAAAAGAAAAGAAAAGAAAAGAAAAAAAACCCCAACAACAACTCCCTCCCCACAAAGTTCAGAGCAGAAAAATTAACCCTGGGAAAATCTGGAAAGCCTGAGATTATACCAGACATTCATCCCCAAGCTGATTTTTTTGTACAATCCTGTGTTGTGCTCAAAACAAAAATCTGAGAATACTCCTTAAAGCGGAAAACAAAGCTCTGCTCCAGCCATACATCTGTGAGTTTTGAAACAAAGGTTTGTTTGTGTGCCTCAATCACTCTTGCCTATGAAAGCAGACACTTACTTGAAAAACTTTTCAGGGAAACACTCTAAACCAACATCCTGGTATAAATTTGCAAAATGCAATACAGGCCTGATTGTCTTTGGAGAGGATGCAGGCCGCATACGAATAGCTCTTTCTGAAACGTAATGTTCTTTGCATGGCTCAGTGGCTAATGTACAATAAATCAACAAAAGAGCGCTTCAAGAAAGCTATTGGGCAGCAGCAAGGCCACTGTTATTTTATCTTTTTACAGTATTTAATTGGAAGTTTTTTCCTGAAACTTTACCCAACCTTCAAATTACTAGACTCTGTATAAGAAGAGATTGATAAGATGAATTTTTTTTTCACTTTTTTTTTCCATCTCCTTAAAAGAGAGCAAGTTTTTGCCGAGGGAGAATAAAGTTACAAGTGTCTAGCATTTTGCTGAGGGAGAATGAAATTAGATGCTGAATGGAGCGGATAGGAAAGGCTGGGAAAATGCAAAGTTGGCAGTCATACTAGGTCAGTCTAGAGCTCCCACTGTCCTTCTACTGCACCAGGTGTCCGCTGCATTCAAATGATACTATTATTCATAGACTGAAGCAGAGTATTAAAACTCCCCCCCAAAATAATTTGCAACTGAATAAAGATATAATCCTGGAAATATAACTCTCCATTAAGGGTCCCCATTAGCAACACAAGAGCCCCATTGTAAAGGAGTTATGTATATTTATCAAGTTAAAAAAAAAACACAACAACAACAAAAAAAAACTTCTCTCAGTGCTTACATGTTAATAGAAAACTTTTATAGCCCTAGTCTCGGAACTAGTAATGCATAAAATGTAAAGCATCTATTATTCTTTGGCAAACTATTTAACATTTGACAGGGAATTGCTAAAACTTGAATAGTGTTCTAGCAAAGGATCGGATAATGTGATCTCTGCTAACTAAGGGGCTGCCATGGAGCAGGCGAGGGAAGTGAGACTTCATATTTTAATAGTTTGCATTTTAGCAAGCTGCTTTAAAGAAGGTTTTTGCTGACTTCTTCTTTCTCTTGTAGAAAAATGTGTCCTTTCGTTTGCAGATGGTATCTGGTGCATAGGAGCATGGTGGAGCTTACTATGCTCCACTAGAAATAGGAATGCTGGAGGTCCAGGGAGATTTCTCCCCCCTGCCACCGGGTTCCTTGTCTAGCCCCTGCCCCCCTAAACCTTAAGTCCTGTTCTCACCCTCCCACCCCAGCCCTCCCTTCAGATGTCTCACTCTGCAGAGGGGCATGATTTGAATTACCCTTCCTAAGGAAATGAATGCTGAAAGGTAAACTCCTTAATGAAGCGCACATGAAGCCTTTGCCTATCACTCTGGGAAATGAACCCTTAAAAAGTAGAAGTTAACCATCTGATACATTCAGGAGAAAGTTTTCCCACCCACAAGCTTTCCTTCACTGTGAAAAAACATACCTTCAGTGAAAACAACAGAGAAACTAACAGCAGTCAAGGCAGAGGAAAAATTCAGCATTTTACTTATCCTGTTGGGAAGTGCAAAAATCATTAGAAGCTCCTTTCAAACCATGGATGACAACAGGTTATTTCAGGAGAGAAATGTATTCAAATAAGCCTCCATCACCTGATGGTTTTATGGTAGCGCCTTATTTGAATGCTATCAATTCTGGAAGATTTTACAGAAACATTAATATACAGATAGAAACAAAATGTTAAAATGTAAATTCAAGTCTGCCTTACCCAGGAAATTCTCCTTCTCTCTCACTAGCTCTTTTACAGTCATCTGTGATTCCTTTTTAGTATTGGTATGAGCCTGGCAGTATAAAACTATCACCATATAAGAGCTGAGAACCCTTACATATCAATAATTGTTTCTAATACACAAAAATGCACAAACATATTCAATTTTTAGAGCTACACTGTGCCATTCTATCAGGAAAAGAGAAGAAAGCATAGAAAGCAGACAGAAAAACATGGAATCAATGTTTTCAAAAACAGAAAATAAAGCATATCTTGCTTCTAGCCTCTTAATTTAAAAAGATAAAGCCCTGTTCTTTTCACATACATTGGCTTAACATTCTTGGGAGAGAGACAAGTAGATCTTGCAGAAGACCAAAAAAAATATGCCAAAATTCTATGTAAGTGGCCACAATCATGGCCTTTAACATTTGAATAGTGTGAACAGCAGAGGCTGAAATACAGGGTGTGTAAGTGCATATTAATTTACTTATTTAATGTTGCTGTTGTAGCTGGGCATGAAATAGACCCCCTCATTACTAACAAGGCATGATGCTTTCAAGGATAAACAGAGGGTACACTCACCTTGGGGAGACTTGCCTAGTTTTTGGGTTCCCTGCCAAACAGTAAAATAAGAAAATGTCATCCTTTAGTAAGGGAATAAACCACTGTTGCTTTTTCAGGCTGGATTCAATCCTGTTGTACTGGCCTGCTGAGGATAACTATCCCTCACTCTCAATGCATCATTTTCTACTACAGCTGTTATTTTGTGACCATTCCCATCCCTTGTTCATGGAGTGTCTTACAATTTTTTATGGACAAAATATGTTTTGTTGAAACAAAATTTGAAATTGTTGGCGATTCAGTTGTTTAAACAGTGTTGAGAATTTAGACATGAAATCTCAGCATTGTGACACACTGATTCCTTTTGGAAAACAGGTACTGTGGCAACATTGGCTGTGCATATGTTAGGGGGTATGGGGGAAGAGGAGAGGAAAGAAAGAGGGGAAGAAGGAGGCAGGAGGCCCAGACCATCAGGCTTTGCAATGTACTTATATTTTCAAATATATTTAATTGCAATTAATATATAAAGAAGTCTGTGTTGGACTGAGCTAGCAATGCTGCTCCTTTAATTCAGCCAGTGCACTTGTACATATTAAAAACGTTACACAGCAGGGGCTATAATTTCACATGCTGCCATCTCTAGACCACAACAACAAAACACAAAAGAGACAGCATGTATGCTGTACTCCTGCATGTCATGTAAAACAAGGAGACTGCCTGTAGTATGTGTGTGCGCACTAAGAGAGGTCCAAATGCAGCTCTTCTGAAATTTTAAT
This sequence comes from Vidua macroura, assembly GCF_024509145.1. Lineage (NCBI taxonomy): Eukaryota > Metazoa > Chordata > Aves > Passeriformes > Viduidae > Vidua > Vidua macroura. The sequence continues at coordinate 60,937,923 of NC_071571.1, forward strand.
GCTCTCATAAAAATAAACAAACTTCAGCAATATACAACATGATTCCAATTAGTAGCTCGATCAGAATAACTTGACATTGTCTACTGGCTTTATACCAGGCAGCCAGTGAGATGTCAGATGGAGGAGTCCATTCTCCTCTCTGTGTGTGATCAACTCCCATTACTGGTAATGGAAGCCACATACACATAAGGGAATAATATACCCCTTCATAAGAAAAGCTCTCCTGGGTGAATTGAAGGTGTATAATATTGTGGGTGTTTTTCATTCTGTCTCTACTATTGTGTTTCTCTTCAGCCCATTCAAATTATTTCATATGGACAAGTGGCACATGGTGTTTGGTCCTGTTTTCATTAAATCAATAGCAGAACTCAATTTTGCCTCAGTGTAAGCAGAGCTGGGTCCAGAAGTATCCTTCATGTCATTTTTCAGAATTATTCCTTTCTTTCAGAAATAATTATCAGCCTTTTACTCTCTTCTTTGCCTTTGGCTGCAGATTTAAATATATTTTAACTCTCAGGTCAGATTTCTTGTGTAAATAAGACCAAGAGGGTTCCAAATTTACAGAAATGCTACTCACGGACGGCATTAGCACTGTGTATGAGCTTCCTCTGTAAACATTTTGGGCATTCCTAATTATCTCTGACCTCCAGATTTCTGCTGTCATAGTGTTTTGATAAATTTGCCAAGCAGAGGATAAATAGGGGAGAAAAGAACATAAAATCCAAATGACAAGAGTTGTCACAAGTACACAAGTACATCTTTCTGGTTGACCAGAGAGTTGTACTAGAAAAAGAAAGGAACCAAAACACATAGTCATGAGTGTCATCAAAGCTACATTGTTCATTATTTCAAGCAATTCTTGCTTGCTTTCCATGAAACATAGACTTTAAGTGCATCAAGCACAACCATAAACAATCTTGTAGCTTATTTGCAAGTTGTCTCAAAACCCATGTGAGATAAAAGTTGATTTAAAAACAGTGAAATAACCTACTGATATCCCTCGAATTCTCTAATACTGCAAAGCTTTGTCTACATTAAAAAGGCAATAGCAGGTCTGCAGAGCAACAGAGCTGATGGTGAGGAATGTGTGTTTGTGGGACTTTTTTCAGAGTAACTCTAACCTGGTCCCAGAGACTAAAAGTCCATTAATCTACCCTGGGATGGTCTGATAGATTATTATAGTTCTCTAATAAAGTGTTTTAGATATCAAAATTTTGTCCTTGAGTCCAGCAGTAGTTTCTATGGTTATAATTCTTTACCTAATAGATTTCAGTGTTCTTTATATCTTCTTCAGTATGTGCAATTGCTGTTTTCAATGTATCTTTCTTTCCTTGATTTTTGTTTCCTCAGCTTCCAGTTACCCATAGGCCTTTACAACAGCTGGGGAACTCAGATTCTTCTAGACCTGCTGGCCCAAGGTAGATCTTCCAGAACTGAAAGGTATTTTAATTTTTATACTATTGTGATAGGGTAAAACATCCAATTAAGGTCACACTACTGATATGAAAGAGAGCTCAGTGTGCTTTCCATACTGACTTTGTCAAAAACACTAGTTTTGCTTACTAAAACAGCAGCAGAAAAATCAGGCAAACAAATCAGGTTCCTAGTTTCATGGAATGACAGTATTTTAAATACTCTTTAAAAACCAAAATTCATTAGTATGGAAAAAGTAGTACTCATTACCCCTTTATACATTACCATATACACTGAACCTTTAAAAATTTTATTTCATAGCACTAGAGCTATCAGATCACGCCAGCCTTCTTCAAAATGCAGAACTGAAACTGCATCATACCTGATATGGAAACCATGGCTTTTCGCTGTCAGCCACTTCTGAATCCTGTCAGCAGGCCAGCCTCTCACCATGGCTAAAATGGGCCACCTGAAATAGAGTATATCATTAGTTCAAACTACATTGGGGTTAAGGGGAAATTGCAAGTGGTATTCCTACCAAAGGTCAAGCTCTCCTGTCTCCACTTACCAATTAGTTTGCCAAGATACCGAAGACATGTAAGTCTCACTTTAGAAGAGCAAAGTTCCCATGGCAGATACAGCAAAGGAATGATCAAAAGTCATGCTAGATGCTGCAAAACTAAATGTGTGTATTGTAGAGATAGAAGGAAGCATCTTCTGAGCTCTGTTTCATGAGTGCAACCAGAATCTGGTTATAGCAATCCAGCTGATGTCTAGTTCTCAGGCAGTGGCAGATTCCATTAACTGAATGGAAATAAATTTATGTGTAGAAGATTTTGAGCATAGTTCACATTTTTTGAATGGTCCCTGTGAAAGTTTGGCATTTGACTTGAAATACATTCAGAAAAATTATTCCAACATTAATTTTTCTGTCCAGAAAACTGAAATTCTGAATGTTTGTGTGTAAAGTAAATTTTAAAAGCCTGTCACAAGAAGCATATTCCTATTTCAGTGGTTTCCCCACATACATATAAAACCCCCAAATATTTTATGGTTCATACTCCTGAAGCTTAAAATCTACATAGAACATCTTGAGACAACTCTTAGACAAGGATGCATAAAATCAGTGAGAACTAGAGTAGCTCGTACAAGCACTTTACTTGTTCACTGGATATCAGGCAGATGTGGGGATAAAACTGTCAAGTCTGAAAATACAAAGAGAAATATTGCTATTTTCTATTATTCACATTCTTCCCATGAGCTGTTTGCTCAGTTGCCATGGCATAGGCAGTGAGATTTTATAATTTTTCCCCTGTCTGCCATGTGCTCATACAACAATGTGAATTTAATCAGTCCAGACAGTTGGTTGTGTTTTGTCCATGTGAGTGGAATAAAACTTTTCTCACCAGCTAAACCCACAAAGTATCTAAAAGCCATAAATAATCAGTAACTCCTATGACTTGCACCTGCTTGCTTTATTTGACCAAGGATACAGAAAGGCTCATATAATGAACAGTGTTCCCAAGCATTAATCACCTCTGATTGCTTATAAAAATCAAAGTAGATGTTATGTTTAAAATATCAGATGTATTTTTCAGTTTCTTTCCTGTACCTAGATTTTAGTCAGGTTAATGTTGCAGCTTTATCTCCCTCTGTAAAATTATGCTTGTTTCAAAAATATTTGATGGGGGAAAGGACAAGGTCTGGGTAGCAAATAAATTTCTAGTCACCTATTAATCATACCAGATGTATTCTTGTAGTACATCCTAACCAGAAAAAGGAAGTGGGAAAGATAAAAGATAAAAAAAAAAAAAAAAAAAAAAAAAAAAAAAAAAAAAAAAAAAAAGCTGGAGAGAAACAACTATAAAGCTACAAAGCATTGCGCTGTAAGAGAGATCTCTGCCAAGCTTATGCAGAACCAAGTACAAGTATGTGCCAGCTTGGAGAAAACAATACAACTTTATTTTGTATAGCGTCTTTCATCCAAAGTGTATCCCAAAACCACCTTACAGGAGTTAAACAATACAGTTACAGAGATATATAATAGCAGAGGGAGAGCAAAATTAACAGATATGTGCAAGTCAGAAAAGATATATTTTCAACAGAGATTTGTAATGAGAGCTTTAGAGGAACACTGGAGTGTTTTAGTTTTAGCATTTTTCTAAACAGAGCTTAGCAATGTCTATAGAGATACAAATCGGAGCAAAAGTGGTAAATGCCAGGAAATTCAAAGGTACGGCTTCATTAAGTCCTGCAGGTTCAAAATTAAATTAAGCCAAAATCAAAAGCCAACAGAACAGTTTAAAAATTAAGGCAGCCTCTCAATCTTTACACTTTTGGCTTTATGCCCTTCATTCAGCTCTATAATATTTGTAGTTAGTTGGCTTCCTTAAATGGAAAAAAAAATAGAGGAAGAGTAAAATAATGGAGCCAAGTACTGAGTATGCTGTGCTGTAAATATGGTGCAGCTTCACAAATAATGAAAGTGTACATTGGAGAGCAAAATTTGACCCAAAGTATCTTATGTGGAACCTGGCAAGAAAATGATGTTGTCTGTCTGGTAACTAGGGTTCTAATCCTCTGGGGGAGCCCTGGCAGGTACAGAACTTGCCTATTCAGTTCTTCTGAATTAATCAGAGCCTTGCTTGCCCACCAGTTCTGATTTTTTATGCTTAATAACTGCAGAAGGATATTGCGTGGAAGGCAGAGTGCATTAACCTCGTGAAGGGTCTATATGGAAACAGAAGGACATAAGCACTTGTCTCTTGGTGGGACTGGGGATGATGTGGCAGCTCCCTTTGTGGTTAGATGGAAAGCCTTTCAAGGAATGGGCAAAATTCAAAGATTAAAAAAGAAAAAAAGATCAATTACCTTTAGAGTAGACCAAACCAAAATCAATCTGCAAGAGAGCCTAAAAAGTATTATGGTTTCAGTTGCTGTCTTGAAAACCTAAGAGAAATTTTTCTGCTAAACTGAAATAGGCTTTCTCTGATGTACCTAAGAACATGGATGTTTGTGAAGGGTGTTGATTCCACAATGTTCTGAAAGTATTCTCAGTAAAACCAAGGTTTTAAATAATAGGGCTCAATTCATCAGTGACATAAGCGATGAATACAAGTGAGCCAGAAGAGCCAAACCTATGCCTCAAAATGCATTAACTTCCCCCCAGGTCACATGCAGTGAGCATGCAGGGGTAGTTTGCAGTATGTGTATGAAAAACTGACCTGCAGCTGTAAAGGAAAAGACAGCAATTTCAGAGGGTATCAGCAGAGGAAAAAATCCAAACATGAACCAAATTTATTTATTTATTGATTGCTGCTTTACTGAACTCCAGTTTCAACAGGAATTGCCAAATTTGCTATTGTCACAGTATCCAAAGGTCTTTGTTTACATGTTAATACTCACACCTGTTTTCTAGCCTCTAGAGAACAGGTCATTTGGCACTGTTATTTTTGCCACAGTAAATATTTTACAAAATGTGCTTACTTATTTCTTGAGACAATATCCCAGAATTCTTCACCTAATCCTGTAGTCAAGGCTTAATATTTGTTCATATTCCAACCCCCCACTTTTTCTGAGAGCCCTTTCCTCTATCCATATGCTTCTTGTAGGTTTTCAGTGAATGATGACTTTGTGTATAAATCATCATGCTGCTTCACATGGAAAACTCTTATTTGCTGAGCTCATGACATTTTCTGCTTGTAACGGTGGGAGCCAGCTGCTGCTCAGAACTGTATACAAAGGGCACATAAATTATTGGGTGTCATGGAAAACTTTATGCACAGGCTACATGTTTTTCAACGCAAGTTTCTAAGTGTTTTGTAAGGATGCAGGAAACATCAGCTGTTGCTCATCTTGAAGCAGCAACAGGGGTGAAGACCTGGGCTTTGTACAGCTTCCCAGTTTTACAGGATGGGTTTATAACATGATTGGGGAAAAAAGTGTCTCTGTTTCTAGAGTTTTACATCTTCACTGTTATTTAAAATTGTATTCTCTGAAAATTAATATAATCTGAAATTAAAATAACCCTTTAAAAAATCAAACAAAACCTCCAACAATCTAATATCATGGAGAGCTGGACAATTCCACCATGACATTGTGCAAAACAATTCAGGGTACAAAATACAGTTAAAGTCCTATGAACGCCAGCAGCTCTGTTTCCTCCAAGAACTTTTGCAGATTTTCCTTACATGACCAGACTTCACTTTCTTTTTTTGTTGTAAACTGCCATTTGTGCAACCTTTATTTTTGTAGCTTTGCTACTCAATGTAATAAATGATCTTATTCTCTTTAGGCTCTGCTATTGGTTGTAACTTCTCACGTAACTCCTTTTTCTTCAGGGGAAGTACCAGAGTTAAAATCAGCCAGGAGTAAAATAGCCTTTTGATGAAACATGAGTAGATCTGATGTCTTATTTATGTTGGGTTCTTAAGTACTGGTGTTTGGCTGTATGGATCCCAAAATGCAACGTGATTACCAGCGAAACCGCTGTAACCAACATCACAGTGACTGCTGCAGCTTCTTTACTGATTCAGCCAGCCCGTCTGTCTCAAAAAGGTGTGATGCTGTGCCCTTGGGGTAGGTGAGGAGTTAATATTGTGGGCAAGAACTTTGCCCAAGAAAGTAATACAGCTGTATCAAAATGTTGAAAAAGTCAAATGATTTGAACAAGTCCAGTAATGGATCAGAGGAGGTTTTATTATGAGCCAGGACAGCCAAGTTATAGGTAATATTCTCTGAGCACTGGTTATAAACCTTAATTCAACCTTAATTCTGTCATCATACAACAACCTTTCCTTTCCCTTGAGGTAACCTTAGCATTTAATTAGAAAGGATAATACATAAAAAGTTATTCATTTTTTCTCCCTTTCTCTATGCATGCATTCATGCATCTGTGCATATATTTACATAACAGGTATTGCATAAAAGTTAGCCTCAGAGTATTTCTCAATGCAGGATGTGAGTAAAGATAAATCTGTCACTTCAAAGGTTTCTTGAAATTATCAAGTCAAGATTAAAAAAAACCATCAACTTTCACCTTCATCATGCTTTGGCCTTGCTTTTGAAAGTACCTAATATTTTCTGGCCATAACCTCTATGATATTTAAACGCTGATAATCTTGCTCATGGCAATTTCAATAAGCCACAGCAGACATATAATGCTTCCTCTTTTAATAGGTGCAAAATGAGTTATTGTCACAAAGCATATATATGAAAAAAAGGATGTGAAAAGAGAATCCTGCCTAATCTCTGTAATAAGGGCTTGTGAGGGTGCTAACATGGTCACCTGAATTATGCATGTCTATTGTGTTCAAATATCATAAACCGATGCATGAATACCCTCCAAATCATTTTCAGTTCATGAACATTTATATACAGAGCTCTTGAGCACTGCAAAGACAATTAGTCATATTTGTATGCTGGAATTAATTGAGAGTGAGATGCGGGAGGCAGAAAGAGAGAACAAAGAATGCTTTTTGTCAGTTCTTCCAACTGACAGGGATAATTAGATATATGAAATTGAAATTCCTCAGCAGGGGGTTTCTGTTGACAATGAATTTTCTTTTGATTCCATTCTGTTATTCTTTTATGCTGTCATCTGTGGCAATTTGTTATTCAGCTTGAAGCTTAAAAAAGCAAAGCATTCTGCTTTTATGAGTAGATGATGTCAGTTTGTACACTGCTGGGAAATAGATATTAAATGTAATCTTTAAACTAAAAAAAAAAAGAGAGAGGAAAATAAAATCAGTTAAAGAGACAGTGCCCTGTTTACACAGCTCTTTAAAACTTTTGTGAGAGACACAACTCGCTTGGATGGTTTTTAAAGTTCCTCAGGCTGCGTCAATGTCTCAGCTGCAGTGCACGTCTGAGCTATGGTGTGTGGTGGAGTAAGGATGCATGTCTGGAAATGCCTCCTTAATATTATTTTCAAAATGCTGGACTTTTTATTGGCAGACATCCCTGGAGCATATTAAGTTCAGTACTTTAGTCCAGATACAGGCAGTATTTGTTCACATCCCCAAATCCAACTCCTGACCAAAAGGAAATGACAAATAAGAAATATTCTTCCTCACCAGCACCAGTGCTTTTGGTCCTGATTTGATACCTGGGATCTGATTTTTGCACAGTGACAGCAACTAGGGCAGATGCAGAATCTAGCCCTTGACTTTAAAAATAAACATGGCAATAAGGCAATCACTTTTTCCCCTGCTTGAGGCAGCATCTCATCCTCTCACCTTCTTCAGTTCACCATCAGCATGAGCATCATGAAAGCTTTAAAAAATATCTGAAATATCTGCCCACAAAATATTGGTCTTCATGGTCAGAAATTTGCATGTTTACTTATTGTCTCCTCTTTGTGATTTGGCAGTACACATTCATGCAAGAAACCTATCACATGGGCACACTCTCTACTTTATTAGCCTAGTACATACATATAGCCTTAATAATCAGAAACATATATAAAACCTTGCCTAGTTTTTTTTGGCAAGGTTTGTTATAAACATTGCACGGAATCTGGAGTATGAAAAGCCCATACTGTTCTGCTTTCACCCTCCCCTTTTCACTTGTGCTCTCCTGGCTTTCTTTTGCCTCTTTCCCTCTTTCCCTCCTCCAAAACCCCATGTTATTTGGCATTTGTTATATTTCAGACTGCAATTTCTCCTTCAACAGGCATCTTGGTGACTGAGGCTTTATTATATTTTATTCTATTTTTTTTTTTTTGTTACTAAAGCAAAAAAGCACACAGAGTGTTATGATGTAGTATATATTCCAGGGAACCACTGTGAGTCTAACCATACCATACGGCATGTCATTAAGCATAGCAATATTTAATGCATATGTATTATCGCCTCTGCACCCTCAGAGCATTCTTTGCAGTTGCATTTTATCTCATACTTTATGGAAAAAGGCCCTGTTTAAGAAGTTGCACAATCTTACAAGTGAAAATAGCTGAGAATATGAGGCACTTCTTCCCACAGAGGCATGAGTGTCCCCACAGCATCCCAGCAGTGACCTAGAAGATGCATCCCATATAAAAATATTAGGCTCTATTCAGTCTTTTACTCTCTCTGTTGTGACTCATTAAAGATGCTGTTTGTGATGGCAGTTTCTGTAACCTGGCACATTTCCACTGGGAAATGCATTGATGCCATCAAGTGACTTCATGAAGATAAATTTATTTAGTCACTACTGACCTTTGATGAATTTGAACTGGTTACTCAGACTTTAAAGACTCCATTCTTTCGCTGCCTTCCTACCATCTAAATAGCAGTGCAAGCACTGTATTTGCAAGCTTTTCAGCCTGTTGTTCATCTCAGCCTCAGTTATGTTTGGTATATCCTCTACCTTCATAAAGGTTTGAAAAAAGCATATAGAATCATCTACAGTGTTTTACAGGAAAGTTTTTGTTCACTTCAGTGACCCAGAGGGAAGCAATTTCTACCACGTAGAGGACACCATGTACCTCAGCCTTCTTGTTCAGGTTTGTTCCCTAAGGATGTATTTATTATGAAGTGAAGTGCAGAGGATTTGTCTCTGTCTCATGCCCCTGAGGCTTGCCCCATGCCAGTCCAAGATCTTTTGGGATTCAGCAGGAGTGTGTGAGGGTGGACTGGTTGAGTTAAGAAGCATACCTCTGGAGTGTCATAGGGCAACCAGGTGAGAGTCAGAGGCTGCATCCAATATTTACATCCTTTACTGGTCTAAGCTCAAAATTATTATTTTTTTCTCTTGAGTAAGAAAATTAAGTAGAGCACAAAATCAGGCTTCAAGTGTACCTTTTAGCATTGACAGAAGACTTACCTTCACAATGAGCATTTCTTAAAATGAAACACGTTTTTAGGGGATGAACAAGAAACAGATGTGTTAATATTGGTTGGTGTTCAAAGATCATCAGTGACCATCAAAGCATCAAACCTCCACTATACTCTGAAGAGCTAAACATAAAATGTACTTATTTCATAACCAGGTATTTCTAATTTTTTTCTAATAATTAAATCAGTGTATGAAGCAGCAGTAAATTTTCAAAGAAGACATAAAGAAACTAATTACTAATTCTACTGGCAAAAAATAGTGTATATGGCTTATTCTGAAAAACATTTACACATCACCTTCTCTGAAAACTGTAAGTTTGTAAAACATATCTTGAAGCATTGGGGAAACTTACGGATTTCAGATTTTTTCCTAGTATCTTGTATCGCATTTTGCTTTCCAAAAATATTAGCCCTTTGTAAGATAAAGGTTTGGTGGGGATCCTAATATGGTTTAATTCCTTGTTTGTAAAGGCTTTCCCTCCTGTCTGTTAACTGGAATCAGTCAATGCAAAAGAATGGCCTAGATTTCAGTTATGAGCATGTTTGTGATTACTGATAGACAGATATTTGTTTTACCTATATATGATGTAATTCAGTCCATAACTCGCTTGATAACTGTGGCCAGTGCTTAGGATTTAAAAAACCCTTTCTCTCTTCTTCAGAGAAGATTCACTCTATCAGGACCGTACTCGTTCATCTGTGTTTTGCTTTGTAAAATGAACTATGTAGCCAGAATAGATGTTCATATGATCTTTCTCAAGAGCAAATCAAATTACTATTGCATGGCTGCTCTGCCACAACAGAAGGGAAGTTATTATTTGAAGCCTTCCTTCTCACAACTAAAAATCATTTTGTAAGTCAATTGGTAAAGTACACAGCATTATACGATACTCTAGCTTATCAAAAGAAAAGGGTCACACAGATTTTCCATCTACATTTTCTAAAAGGTACATGTCTATGACTAAAAATAAACTGCCAAAGCTTGCTCCTGAAGTTATTTTATAGAAAAAAAGCACCATATGAAAAACTAAATCAGTGTCTCCCCTTTTTGCTTTTACTGTGGATGCAGTGAGAAACCCTGATCGCAGCTGCAAATACGGAATTACTTTAAGTTCAGGAAAGTGATTGCCTCTATGCCTTTTGCCAGATAAATAAACCCATCTCTTTTAGATGGCCAGCTTCATTCCTAAACTTCTTTCCTCTCTCATTCTCATTCTTCTCACAGCACTTTTCCCTGGCTGGGAAGAGAAGCAGTGCCTGACTGCGCACTGGCAAGAACTCAAGAACTGAGGCTCATCCCCTTCAGAGAGTTTCTCACACTGCATTGGCCCAACACTGCAGCAAGTGGTTTGGGGTGCAAAATCAAAGTGTTTTGAACCTCTTCAGCTTTTCAGCAGGTTCTGGGGTGATTGTTTCAGTAAGGATTAAGGGATACTCTCTTTTGATCTCCTTTTGTCAGCCTGAATGCACACAGTGCAGTTAGGATGCCATCATCATTACCAGGATTCCTCATTCCCTGTTGGGACTCTTTGGTGAGAAGGATGTCAGCTACTTTAGCTTTTCTCATTGAGTCTGGTGCCCAACGTAACTCCAGCATGAGGTGATGATAATGATTCATGTCTTCCCCCCAGAGAAACTGAGAAGACTTCAGAGGAATGAACACTGGCTCTTAGGATAGCACCAAAACATGTTGACCACTCTGGCAGAATTACAGTGGCACTGTACCTGCATGACCTCTTTGTGAGAGAAAAGGGTTCATTTACCACTGTATCAATCCCTTCAGGTTTCATTAACAATGCACCTATTGCAACTAATTCTGGGATTATTTAAATTGTTTCACCTAAAAGCTTGTGTTTCTTTGTGCAAGTTCTGAGAGATAACATTAATCTGAATGTTTTCCTCTAAAGCTAATCATCTCTGTTTAGCTTCATTATTGCAACCATTTTCATAGTTCTGAATTTAGTCCTTACATTGGCAGATAAGTACAGGTTAACCCTCTTCCCATGCCTCTTAGTTAAATTCTAACTGCTTGCCCTTTCTATATATGACCTACCAATCCTCATTAGGACAATCCATGTCTCTTCAGCATGAACTGTGAAACACATCAAACACTTCTTTTAACAAAAGGGGGGAAAAGAAAAGGTGCAGGGGCCTTATTTTCCTTTCATCCTGATGAGATTTGTGCCAGATGCTGTGTTTCATAAAGTAAACACCCAGGCATGTCTTCTAACTTCATAATTATGTGCATATATTCTCCACATAATAAAACTAGAATAAAATCACTATTCACCCACAAGTAGTAAATCAAGCAAATGGTGAATTAAGTTTGTTTGATGAATGTTGCTGTTTATAAAATTAAGCTGTTTACAATGTGTGGTTCATCTTCCTTTACATCTTTAATGATTTTATTGCTTAGTATTTGTTCTATTATTCCATTATTGTTCTATTATTGTGCAAGGAAGAAAGAAGTTATGTTTCTGTGCTGTAGTTCTTAAAATAACTATTCTTTCTGGTTTTTTAACCATAGGCATTTGCTGGTTTCCCCTCAATTACAAGTGTAAAATTCATGAAATGTCACTCTTATATGGCCATTATACTTTTTCCTCTAAAGCAGATGTAAATGGATTAGTTCTGATACACTGCTTTTTGCTTTCCAAAGAAAATTGTGTTATGGAAAATGTGGAACCAGGAAAATTTTGCTTTGATTTCCCTTTTTTTTTTTTTTTCAATAATAACCAGCCAAAGTATTTGCAGAAAAGTACTTTTCTTCTTTGAAATACCTGAATTACACTTTCAGCTTCAGGAACGGCTGAGAAATATTGCCTCAAATTTAAAATAGACAATTTCAATTATACTTTTTCCACTTCTCCTTGGCTCAGAGCCTTGCCCAGTCAGTGGAGCATGCCTGTAGAGTGGAACAGGCATAAAGCACCCTACACTTATTAGGAGTGTCTGGAACCAGAAGAGTGAAAGGAGAGGTTTCTACCTTGTGGGATGAGCAAAATTTCATCCGAACAAGGAATTGGTACTCATAAATCAGAGGAAAGAAAATCAACTAATGGAGGCTAACAAAATATGTGGTGACTTTTGCTTGTGGGAGGAGGAGAGGAAGTCTCTTGTGAGAGCTGGGATGAACACTCTAAAAATCCCAGGTGGAAACGTGAAGATGCAGTTGGACATTTCCTGGACAGTGAGGTTGTTTGAGCTTGGTAGAAAACAAGGTAGTAGCCCAGGCAAGACAGAGACTCCAGGCTTGCTAGGAGGTGAACCCCACAACCCAAAGGGTGCTGCCACTTAGATGAACGAGAGGGCCCGTGGGATGAGAGGATGACACAGAACAGCAGTTGACACATCCTCCTTTGGGATCTCTTCTTGGAGCTGTATGGGCAGCCTCTCTCTATCACTCTCTTTTTCTGGCCAGAGTCTGTCTACAGTGGGTTGACGATGACTTTCAGATAAATGAAAGAAAAGCTGTGACAGCTGGCAATCTTTTGCCATTCAGTTTGCGGTGTCTGTGAGTAACTCACCCTTAGGCCTCTTTTTTTTTCACTGCACCCAGTGGAATTTTGCACACAGCATCAAGTGCAGTCCTGTGCGAAAGACAGGGTAGAACACAAGTTGTATTTTAAGTTGTACATGTGCCATCCATATATTGCTGCATTTCACCTCAACAGAGAGACTTCAAAAGTTGAAGAGAATCAGAATTGAAACCTATTGCAGAAGTTCCTAAGTTTCTTCTGTGACCAAAACCTATTATACTTCCTACAAAAGCACAGTGTTTATATATTAGCAAGCAATTATGCTGATTTTAAAAATGCCTGGAAACACTTTTAGAAACAGAAAATATGCAAGTTATGGTAGCCTATGGCTGGCATTAACTTGCGCAATGATAATTTATATTTTATGCGTGTTTTATTTTTATACACCTGTTTTTCTTTGCAATTCATAAAGAAACCATATTGATATCAAAGGAAATGCTCTGTCACAGAATTTATAATCCAAATGGAGAGGTTCCCATCAGTGCCTTCTAATCTTTTAATCTTCTGTGAGGTCAAAGTTAATTTCAAGGGGGAGGGAAATATAAAAATTAAAGTTTTATGATTAGACAGCAGCAGGCTGGCAAACCTGAATAACAGCTGAATAACAGCCAAGAAATGGCAGTGCTTGGGGTTTTCCTTGCTTTGGTTCTTTGTTTGTGTTGTCTGAGGTTTGAGAAGTCCATAAGGGGCTCTCAATCAGGTGAGCCACTGTTTCCCTCATTGATCTCGCAGGAGGCTGCTTGCTGTGGTCAAACGGTCCCAGGCACAGCCAGGGAACCTCTTGATTGCTTCATTTCCATAAGGCAGCAGAGCCTGTTGCTTGTTTATACAGAAGGTCTACAGAGTGCCTGAGCTCCGGTTTCATGCACCTTTTGGCTGACCTGTGGGTCCCTGCCCTATTGGGGTCTGTACAGCAAGGCAGGGCTGGGGACTCTCCCAGACACTGCCCCAGGGTTATCTGGCAGGGCAGGTGCCAGCAGATGTTAATTTTCAGATGCCCTCACATGGCTGTGTCACCTCCGAGGCCCCGCTCCCCAAGGCAGCAACGCTGTGCTCTTGGTTCCTTCATGTGTGACCCAGCAGCCTGTATCATCTTACAGGGGGTGAATAGAAGACTGAAGGGCAGGCTGTGTGGTCACTGTTTTCAATATCCCTTCTGCTAACCATTACATCATCCAGCTACTCTCTAAGAGGATTTTCAGCAGGCTTGGCTTCATTATTAAAATAGTAATTAATTTTTTCCTCTTCACAAAACCCGAGGACCTTCAAATGGAGGCCTCAGGAGCGAGGGCAGTTTCCTTTTGAAAGTGGCCTTTCTGGAAGCCATAATCGGCTCTCCAACTTTACAGTACACATGTTCCCCAGTAAATGTGATTAAAGAGCCACACAAAAAACCCCTTGCAGAAAATTAATTCAGTTTCCAGAATAAAAAGTTTGATAAAGTTGTGCAATGCTCCAATGACAACACATAATAGAAGTGCAGAGTTTTATCCTCTTGAAGGATAAATGAGCGGCCAGAAAGGTCTGGTAGTTCCCAGACTAAAAACATCTGCTACAGCTAATTCACTTTAGCTTTTGATTGTAAAATTCATTAGCCATATCAGGCAGCTGTAGTTTCAAACATGTTGCTAGGAAGTACAGTTTTATAGGCTGGGATGCCGTTTGTTCTCCCCAGCAGTGGCAAGGTAGCCTGAGTGCCCGGTGAAACGCAACCTCCTGCCGCCCCAAAATAAGGGCTTGAGTGGTGGGGGAGAGGGCGAGGGAGGCTGGGCAGGAAGTGCAGGGCTGAAGGCAAGGAGGTGCCAAGTGCTGTCAGGGACACTGTGGCTGCTGCTCCTCCAGATCACCAGAGCAGCAGCAGCTGAAGGCTTCAGCCTTCCTGCACAAGTGGGAAGGAGATAGCTTTGTGAATTAGGAAGTGAACATTCATTTCACTGCTGTCTTATATGACACCTTTTAGCAGACCTTATTAAGCGTACATTTTGAGGTGGGTGTTATGGAAAAGTGTTTCAACATGCTTAGATGAAGAGATAAATCCCAAGGGAATTTAAAAATACACACAGACACATGCATATATACGTATGCATATGTCTGTGCTTTTTCTGAATTTTAAAGTACATACTTATTCCTATTCCTCTAATGATTATTTTATATTATTATAAATTATTAAAAATTATATAAATTACAAACATTTATATTATTATTATTATACTTCTATAACTTGTATTTATTTAGAGTAAGCAGGGAAAAAACAAGATAAAACTGCATTTTCTAGGTATTTTACTCTTCCAAGTAAATCCTGGTAGAGGATTATTTTAAACTCCTCTCTAAATCTGAAAATAAAGTTATAATATTAAGTATGCCACTCCAGGCTTCTGACCAACATTCTGTAAGGTTTTTTGGTGCACACTGATCATAGTTGTTGCAACTCATGTGGAATATCCTCCCCTGTTGCTTGGGTTCAGTTTAAGAAAGCAGCTAAAATGAAGTGAGAATCAGGGACAGAGAAATTGTGCTTTGATGTCCATAAAATATATATATATATATATTAATATATATATTAAACTGATGAACTTTGCAGTTCCTTGAGAAATGGAAAAAAATTTGAGATGATTATGCCCCACAAGACTAGCGATGGCCAATAAGTTGGTGTTTCATGGGCAGAAAGATTTCCCAAACACCTGTGAAACCATGCCTGATGTTATTTCTGCAAAAATGCTCCTGGCCGCCATAGTCCCTGAAGTAAGATGAACAAACTGACACCTATATACCCACTGCTCCATTTTCACAGATCACAATGAATTATGCAGGCCTGTCACCTTCAACACTTAAGGGTGCAGGCACAGTCAGCTTGGTGATGATAAATTCACTTTGATTCAAGTTGATTCCAGCACAATTTTTGTTAACTGAGAAGGATAGATACTTTTCTCTTTTCTCCATTGTAACATGAATATAGGGGAATTGTTATAAATAATCTTTCTCTAAGCTTTCCTTCTCATGAAGTCATGATACTTTCTCATTATTGGAAACATTCAAAGCTTCACTAATACGCAAGGGTCCAACAAGGACCAATATTTTCTACGGGAAGATGCTGATACTGTTGTCAATACACCATCCAGATGCACACCTTATAGTGGACAAGCCGAAAGCTTGAATCCTGCCTCTTTCTTCCTGTCATATTGTACCTACCTTTGATTTCTAGAACTTTTCAAAGTGTGCTTTGAAAAGTTTCAAAGATGTCTAGATGACAGATAGCTGCTGCCTCTAAATTTGTTCTATTAATGTGATTGGCAATGTGTGCTCAAATGAACTGACAACTTCATCATTGCTCTCAAAAACTGCAGGATGAATTAAAACTGAGCCAGAGAGGTGCATTTATAGCTAATCTACATTGACATTTCTTCACTGATATCAATGAAGCCATAGCAATTAATACCTACTCAGTGCATGCCCTAAGGTTTACAAAACATCTTTTTTTTGGTTAATTTTGAAACAAATAATTAAAAATGCAGGGTTATTTTACTTGCAGTCTTCTACTGGAATATTAGTTCTAAACACGGACATTGGTGGCTTTCACATAAATATAGGTTTCTTTCTTTTTCTACTCCAACTGTCCAACCACACCTCGTCCTCCAAGACAAAGCAGAGAATTGCATACATTTGGATAGGTTGGTGTGACACGCTTTTATTGCAGTCTGTGTTCTCAGATCTGTCCTATGCATCACTCAAGCTACTCTTGGTGAGTCTTTACAAGATCATGAAGCAGATTCTCTGAGAAGATTTGCTATGGAATATAAAAGACAAGTGGCTGATGCCAGAATGGCATTACTAAAGGCAAATGGCTCCTGATCAGTCCAATGGCCTTCTGAGACAGAGTGAAAGCAATGATCCCAGACATAGCAGAAACTGGGAGAAATCTTTCAGACCAGCCCTGTAGGCAAAGACCTAGGAATTCTTACGGATGAAAAGCTGGCCATAAGCAACCAGTGTGCACTTGCAGCCTAGAAATCCAGATGCCTCCTGGGTTGCATTCAAAGCCTTGTGGTTAGCAGAGCAAGGGAGGGGATTCTGTCCCTCTTCTCTTCTCTGGTGAGACCCCACCTGGAGTACTTAATTCAGGAATTTTATACATAAACAGCTAAAGACAGGATAAGGGGCAGCAATGGTTTAAACTCAAGGAAGGCAGGTTTGGATTTGATGTTAGGAAGAAATTCTTTATTGTGAAGGTGGTGAGACACTGAACAGGTTGCCCAGAGAGGTGGTGGCTGCCCCATATCCCTGGAAGTGTTCAATGCCAGGTTGGATGGGGCCCTGAGCAACCTGATCTGGTGAGTGACATCTGTGTCCATGGCAGCTGGGCTGGATGTAGATGATCTTTAAATTCCCTTCAAACCCAAACCATTCTATGGTTCTATGATTCTACAATCAGGTGGCATGGGCATCCACAAAAATTTTGTCGCATGGGAATCACAGTGTGAAAATGAACAGATGTTGTGAGGCACTTCTTATGACTTATTATTCATATTGCAGCAATTCCAAGAGACCATATTCCAATGGGGCTGGACAGAGTACATCCAGTCACTAAATACTTCCCTAGAGTGCAATGGAAGAGCAGTAAGTATCTATGTAAAATGAAGTCTGCTGTATTCAACACACCTTGAGAGTGTTTATGTATTCTGGAGCACATCTCTGCCTTTGGAAGTATCAGTAAGAGAGACACTACTCTAGTCCTATTTTCTGTGAATCATTCTTTTAAAAAGCTACATTGGAAAGTGCTCTTGTGATGAGCCTACCAAAGCTGATTTTTTTTTTTGTTGTTGTTTGTTTTGTTTTCCCAGGCAAGTGGCAACCTTTTCCCACATGATGCTGCAGTTTTTCTGACCAGGGTAGAGGGCTGCACTTTGCTTATTCCTACAGAATTATATTGACTTTAACTTCTGATCCTATGGCTCTGAAAATCCACTGACTGTTCAAGTAAGAAGAGGTTCTTTTAGGAATAGCATCAGAAGAAAAGCAAATAATTGGACTTGATCCTTTCACAAGCTTGTGAATTTAAAGAAAGACCAACAGAAAGATTCTTATTTTACCAACTGAGCAAGTTTGGAAGAAGTTCTTTTGGACACAAAGTGTATTCATTTTAGAGAAAAAATAATAATGAAAAAGCTTTAAATAAGGTTCAGAATGTTGACTGGGATTCCTTTATTTTACTCCAGTTCTCCCCCTTTTACAGGGAACAAATATATTGAATGCGACCAGGTTGTGCTTTCAAAACTGAGGCGTCATATAAGTGAACAGTGAGATTGTGCTGATGACAGAAAGCGTTTGCTGCTGAATTTATTTAATCAGCTAAGTCCCTTAAAATAATTCATATACCTGCTCCCTGCAATTAACTGCATGCTATTACTGAAGATGATTCTCCTTTTTCCCCTGACAATTTGAGAAAATATACACGATGATAAGCACCAGAAAAACGTCAAACAGAACAATAATCTGCACAGAGCAAAACCAGACTTTTAGACCAAGTGGATTACAAAATGAATAATCCATCTAATTCTTATGATAATTTTATCTAAAAATACTCAGGCATTGAAATGAAAACCAAAATAAGTTTGTGATATTTATAATTGAAAAGCAGTAGAAACTGTGATTTATAACATGAATATGCATTAATTTTTGTTATCTATTTGAAATTAGAAACACAAATTTGAATGATTTATCACTATACAAATCAAATTTTCAATTTCAGATTTATGTAGGTTTACCAGTAAGAAGCTGCAAAGATTTTACATCTAAATTGCAAAGAAAAAAAGAATTTAACAAGAATAAACTGTATCTTTAATAATAAATATTGGGCTCTTTAATAATTAAATATTTGGGCTCTGAAGAAAGCTGAGGGGTGATAATATCAATGACCCACTACACATTTCTCTGTAACATAAATGCTTACACACTCTTGCAATTTCTTTGAAAAGCATATTGCATCACGCCTATGACAAAATAGCTCTTGCTAAGTAAAAACAAACTCATGTCTGCAAATAAAGGTATGTGTGAAAATAACATCACACTTGAGTATAATAATTAAAAGAGCAACACAATTTTTTCCCCTACAGTATCTAACTGAAAATATCAATTTTCTTTTTTTAAAGCTTTTTCCATAGAGTACCACAGCATTATGGCCCAAACCCCTTAGCTTAATTTTACTTGCTGAGACTAAACAGAAAATCTTCCCCATCCTGACTCTTTTTTGTCCCTGGTGATTTTAAAGAGTGCACTTTTTCTTCTTAAATACGATATAAAGTCTGTATTATTTACTGTGGAAGTTTCCACTATTGAAATAATGATTGCTAATATAATTGAGTCAGAACATTCTGTTTCCTAATAGACAGAGGTCCTGTGCAACCTTGCACATTTAAACAAAATGATTACCAGCAATCACCTACTTGAAATTCCTCCAAGGGTTTTTGTGTAGAGTGTATGAATACACAGGAACAAAGACAAAATACACATTTTGTTCTATTTTAGTGGTTCTACTTAGATTTGAACTGGGAAGCTGCAGACTGGGAGTGATCATTCTGTTCCATTTTTCTGAGTTTGACTAAATAAGTTAATTGCCCTAAGATGGAGATCTTGGGACTTGCATGAACTGTGGCAACACAGTACGTGAGTTGCACACAGAAGTAACTACAAAATCTGTTGTGAGACACACAGACAAAATGAAACAACAGCTGGGAATAATTATGCAGGAATATCTAAGCATTTTAAAAGTCTCTTTTTATCTGGGAGACTAATGCATGCCCAGGTGGCTAGAATGGGCCCCATCCAAATACTCTAGAACTTCATAACTGTTGCCTGGGCAGGGACTGCAGAGCTTGCTGTGGTGCAAGTGGGTAATCAGAAATGAAATAAGGTTAAGGCAATTTAGGAATGCTTTCAGAAGCACATGTGCCAGCTGGAAGTAAAATTTTGAGGAATAATAGCAGTGTCTTTAGTTAATATTATTGTGTCATTCCTTTGTTTCCACCATATACTTTCAACAGCAATACACTTAAGCAAAGATCTAACTTTGATTGATGTTGCTGGAATCTGAGCATATGCTTAAGCCAATAACTCATGCTAAATCAAGCTAAATTTTCTCTTTGTTTCAAGGCTGCCAAATCCTGTTCTTTCTGTATAGCCTCTGCCAACAGCTGATAGCACCCCTGTTCCCTGCTACTTTAGCCTAAGAGAGATAATTGCGCTCCCTCCTGAAAGTTGTACCTATGTCAAACATTTTGAAGCATGCTATTTTTGCATTTAGTTTTTGTTTGTTTGTTGTTGGTAGGGTTGTTTTGTTTTTGGTTTTTGGTTTTTCCCCTTTAATTTATTGGTGATACATTTTAATTTCCACATCTGGGAAAAGTACTCCTAGTTGCATTATATCCTTTATTCCTGCCTGTGCTTATCCCTTTGGCTCTCCCATAAGTAGCTAGTATTCAGCCTGTCACAGGTACATGAAGCTAATAGTTCAATCACTGGGGAGAAGAGGGGGAGGAAGATGAAAGGGCAGGAAATGGCTGTCATGGCCCCAAAGGAAATATTTGTAGGAAAAGGAGCACAACAGCAAATAAAGTGCTAATTAATGTCCAATTCCAGCACTGATATACGGACCATAGCAGTAGGCAAAACCCAGCCTTCTGTTCCACTGCCTGCTGAAGAGCTTTTGTGTTGTAGCTCTATGCAAGCATGCATCTGCAAGTTTTGAATTTATAAAATTTTCCAATCCCTTCCTCTCTATATGTTTTGTGTTTAGCCAAGTTTTCATTTTCACTTTTTAAATGGATTTTTTAAAAAATCTGGTTTGTCTGTGTTGGTATTGACTTGTCCTGTTCATCTTGAATTTATAGTAGTAAACACTCTAACTGGAAACAGTCTGAGAGGTGGAACAAGGGCTTATCTGATAAGATGATTAGCAGAAAAAATAGAAAGGATATGAGAAGATTTCACCTTCCCAGGCTTCATGAGGCTGTCATTGGAAAAACTGGACTTCACTCTCGAATTTGGGGATCTGAAAAATACAGTGGCACTTATGGTACTAATTTACTGGCTTTGTCCAGCAGAAGGCATTGAGAGTGAACCTTTTGTTAGGGAGCATAATAGCAAAAGCAGCACTGTTTTAATGAAACACAGCAACCAGTACTTGGAACTGGCGAAATCTGTTAAACGAACAAACATGAAAGATGAAATTCACAAAGGAATGTCAAGATGATCAATTATTTCTGGTGTTTAGTATCTGAGAATCACATCTTAAGGTAAAATGTTACTTGCTGATGACTGAATGCCAGAAATAATAATCTGACATTAAGCTTTTGTGAATCTGACCAAATGAAAGCCTAAAAAAAGGGAATTTATGAAGCAGAATGCATTTGTTTCAATGATGCGCAGCTTTTAGAATAAAATTACTGAAATATTACTCATTATCCCATAATCATAAAAATAACACAACAGTTATTAAAAAAAAAAAAAGGAAAAAAAGCCCTAAAACAACCCCACAGTGAAATACAGTTAAGGATATTTCATCAACTGAGAGAAAACAAGAAACTTCAGAACCAGAATGGAGAGAAGAGTTTGGCTTTTCAATGTTTCCCATGGCAGCTCTACATGGACACAGAGTGGGACATTACTTACAGCACAGCACATATTGTAACTCCTAGGTTAAAGGCAGTTGGAATATCAGCTGACCCCGTTGGCTCATGACAAGGAGACAAGGGAGAGGCTCTCAATGAGAGATACTTTCTATGGAGGAGTCATTTTCACAATTATAAATCTCAGCAACAATCAAAAGACAGCTATGGAAATAATTTTCATTCCACAAGTATTTTGGAAGCTTTATGTGTCCCTGATCCACACTATCAGACTGGGCTGAGATCAAATTGTTTGATGTGAGCCAAAACCTATGCATTGTTCTGGCACGCCATGCCAGCATCCGACGGGCAGAGACCATGTCTCTCCCTTTGATTGCTGGCCTTGCCAAGTGCAGTGTTGGCATGGTTGGAAGCCCCTGCTCTCACTGGGACAATCCCTCTGTTCCCACCCCTGCACTTGTGGTCCTGCTGGAAAGTGCCTTCCTGGGAGCCAGCTATGATCCATGGCTCTTGCCTCTGCTATATTGGCAGAAAATGAAGCCACTGCAGGATGCAACTGCTGGGGTCTTAATGGAGTTCTGTGATAGTGCTTTGCTATGCTAAGTTTCTGTCTCAACAGCAGAATTTTCCCAGTTTTTGCTGTGCATGATGAAGATGGCAAGTTTTAAATCTAGATCTTCTGTAGTTGTGTAGTTATAAAGATTTTTTTTTCATGCAGCATGTTTATAATTCTGCTCTCAGTCTATAGTTGAAAGAATTCTTGCAGATCTGATTTAAATATCTGCAGTCTTAACTATTAACTCACAATTTGTTCCTGTGTGTACGATGCAGTTATTTTTAACCCTTTTTGTCAGATGTGAAGGATTGCAAAACTTAAATCCTTTGGGACCAAATGCTGTGAACATTACCTATCCAAAATCATACTATCACATTCTTTGACTAATGTTTATCAGGTTGCTTTGTGTAAACACCTTCCAAGTTCCCACAGCTCTGGAAAATTAAAATTTTTATTTATTCTCTTACTATTTCCTGAAGTCAATATTCAGTTCCTTCAGGTAAGTTACACACATGGATATAACCAATGGGAGAAATTGGACCTTTGTATTTGTAACAACGTAAAAAAGATGCAGATTTAGTGCATAGCCTTCTACTAAAAGGGTCAGGAGTATAATTAAGAACATTTGATCCTTTCCCTCCTTTGAAGAGATGAGCTACTTTCTTTTCTTTTTGTTGTTTTAATCTTTCAGGTTAAAAAAAAAAAAAAAAAAAAAAAAAGATCTGCATAGCACTCCGGTAAAGTAGATGAGGATTTCCACCTTTGAAGAATGACGGCAATTCTAGTGAAGGACCTTTTGAAATTGTCTCCATTTGAGTTATTGCTTTGACACTGGGAGGGGCTTTTAAAAGGATACATACAGAGGTTCAATAAACTTCATTTCCCAATGTCAAATGTATTGATGAAATCAAATTAAAAGGAATGGGAGATATGAAATTGCTTTCCCAGACTATGGATATGTCTCTGATGGTTCCTCCTCAGACAAGAATTCCCACAAGCTCTATAAACACACGCATGTTCAGCTTAGCTAGGCTGATAAAAACAGTGCTCATGTGAATGCTCCTATATTGCATCAGGCGTTGCCAAAGTACTTGGACAAACACACTGCTAGACAAGATAGCTGTGATGGAGAAGAGCACATTTTCTTTTAGAGGAGCAAGCAAAGTTTGCAGGCTTCAAAGTATTTAGACCAAATAAGAAACACAGATTGTTTATTTCTGCAAGTGGAATTTGCTCAATTGTACATGAAGTGTTTGTTACTTGAATAGACTCAAAAAGAGCAGGACAATAGATGTATATTTGATGTAACATACCACTGAAGCTGGTCTTTTTCCAGACCCTGACTGGACCTTGGCAAGCCACATTTCTCCAGTGACTTACAGCATTCAGGAGAGGCATAGGAAACAAGAGATTTCCTGTTTTCCCAATGAGCTTTAATTGTTTCTCTGCTTGTGCTGAATTCACTTTTACTTTGGAAATTTTTAGATGAGAGCTGAGATTTGTCTATTTTCAGAGAATTTTGACAAGGCTGAGCTTGATTTGGCCACACTGTAAACACTGAGGATTTGGCAGAAAAATATGGCAAAGTGATAGTTTAAAACAATACAGCCAAATAATTTTTTCACACGCAGATTTTCTGCACTTAAAAATGCAAAAGCAAAGTAGAAAATGTTTTCATATTTAAGGATTTTTTTCCACAGGTATGATTGATTTTTTTGTATTATTATTATTATGCCCCATTATAAAGTTATTTCTACTTACTGAATTATTATGAAATTTAATCTTTACATTGTTGTTCATTATAGCACTCAGAGGCTTCATTTACGTTCAGGGTACCATGTGGCTTAATAGCTCAGCAACCTTTCATGCTCCCAGTATTGGACCTTTTTACAACATTGACAATAAAAGATAATTTAAAGAACAGGGGTTACAAAAGCCTTTCAAGCACAGAGAGAAAGCAAGAGACATTGGATCTTAATACTTAGTCCAGGTTTACTTTATTTTTAAATGATGTCTGAATAAGTTCTCTCATAACAACAAATAGATTTTCATAAAGAATAGATACATGCCCAAAGACTGGAATAGCATTATTCTAGCATTTGAAAACACCAAAAAACCCGGAAAGTTACAGTACCTCATCCCCAAAGAGTTGTGGAAACATAAGCACAGAAAGAGAGAAGACTGAATAAGAGATACAAAACAGAATTAGGGAGGATTCCAAGTCCCTTAGTCCCAGGCTGTGCCCATTTTGCCCCTCTCCTCACTGCATGCAGAGAGGGCATGACAGGAGCAGTCATTAGTGTGAGATGTAATCAAACAAGTCATTTCAGGAGAGTGAGATTATGCTGCTTTTAGTATGGAAGTACCATGCAAATGATTATGTCTTATGTGGCAAAAGAGGGATCATGTTATACCGAATATTTCTGATGCCTCAAACAAACAAAATCTTTTACATCTCTTTTTTTTTTTCTTTTATCACCATTTTAAAGGTGTGAATTATCCATTGATATTCATGCTATTGTCAGAATATAAATTCACCATGAAAAGGAATGTTTTTGTACAGCTTTACTTCTCTGAGATGTGGCTTCATCAGCATAATTGGATGGCATTTTTATGTGCTGTATCTGAACTGTACTGTGTCATGTAGTCTTTTGAAGGAACAGAGACGCATTTACTTGGTTTTATTTCCTGAGGGTAATGTTTCTGAAATTCTATGTGAATCTCAAGGCATGCGTCCTCACTGGAGGTGAAGACACAATGTGGACTTTCTGTGGGATCATGCTCCATCACCTACCTACAACTTGCTCCAGCAAAATGCCTAACCCAGGGTTGTATTCCAGCAGATCAGGCTATCTCCTTGGACCAAGTCTAACTTCCTGGCTCTCTGCAAAGTAGTGGTGTGAGTCCTGCTGCCTATGGAGAGCCTAGTGCACTTGATTGTTTAATACCATTCTTAGGGAGGAAGTATTATCAATTACGTCATGGAAGGGAAAAAAAACACAGGATGCAGAGTCTTAATTCCATGACAATTTAAACATTTTTAACTCTCTTAAGTAATTTCAATATTTACTAAATAACTCAGTTTGTGTTTGGTACCCCACTGTATCAGCAAATGTATATAAACAGATGTGTGTGGATCTGTACTGTTTAATAGTTGCTGAGCCAGCAGTTCTCAAGGTACTGCCTAATCCTTCACATGTCCTCATACACCTTTGAATAGTAGTAAAGTTTCTTTCTTCCTCAACAGATGTACCTCTTCCATAAAACATAAAAAGGGATTTTAGATGCTATTAAAATTGTTGGACAGGTTTTTTTTTTTTAACTCGGATATCATAGCTGGTAAAAACAGATGAAGCATCACTCGCTTTATCTGTGCTGGGAAGCTGGTCCAATGTTTATATCCATTTTTCCATTAAGTTCAACCTACAGTTGAACCTGTTTCATTTTTCATTGAATGTTCTATTTCAACACCTCCTTGTGAAGGCAACAGTGTAGTGTGGTGCGGGGTAAATAATTTAAAGAGCTAATATGAAATATATGTTCAATTATTTGATTCTGAGAATATGGGAGAAAACTGGAGGTTGTTACATTACAAATCGAGTTACGCCATGATTCATCTACATTTAAAATTTTGTTTCTTGTGGTAGGAAAAACATACATTGGGAAATACTCAAAAAACATGTATTTCAAATTAAAAAAAAGCTTTAGAATATTGTGGCATTTGTTGCACTTTTTAATTATGCAGAAAAAAATGGCATTATAAAGGAGAATTATGACGGTAAGTTTGAGCATTGCAAAGTTACAAGTGATAACGTAATGACTATTATTTTATTTTAGTGCCCTCACGTGATGTAGCCCTTTATTACCCAAATGAACATCACACCACCATAGGTTCTCCACTTCAGAGCAGTGCACAAACCAGAATGAGTCAGGCTGGGTGGTGGAGGGGTTGCTAAAAACTGGATCCCTGCACCATTGATTGCAGAAGTTGGAAGGCTTGCATATATTGCAGGATTTTGTGAAGTGACTCTCTTTGGGTGCAGCTAAGGTAAGAAATTAATTCTTTTATTTATGATGGTGAGGAAGGGAACTGGAAGAGGAAGGTATCTGAGGGCTGCCTTGAGATTTAGACTTTTTCCTGCCTCTGTTGCAGAGTTTCTAAGGGCTCAAAGCATTTCAGTGCTCACTAAAAATAAGTTTCTTGTGTATGACTTGTGAGGTTTGGGATCCTAGTGGGTATCATACCATGCCATACATAGAAATATCTATGCACACCCACAACTGAAATCAGTGGCACTGCCAGCCCATGAAGGGCCCTTGGAGGGCTAAATAATTGATTTAAAAATGCAACATTACATGAAAATGTAATAATCCACCTGTTAATGAAAGACCCACCACAGCTGCTGCAGGTTATAACATATCTTAATAACTGTCTGATGAAACTGGATGGTATTCCAGAGGAAAGTAAGTAATACACAACAAAGATTCATAGATGAAGAGGTGAGGAACTAATAAGCTCATCCAAAACAGGATTGCTACCTGAATAGCAACTGGAAAAGGTTCAGCAAATGTCTGTATCTCTTCATGAGAGAAAGGAAAGCTACCAAACAGAAGTAAAATGAGAGAAAAAAAATTTTCATAAAGTAAAGCCACAGACTAGATAACCAAAAAAAATTGCGTGGGAAAAGCAAACAACTCATTTAACAAAGCAAATAAATGTCTACTTTTTGTACATTTATTGCACTATCGTGTGTTTAGAGAAATGAAACATTTGAATGCTATCAGTCTGCTGGGAGAAATTCCTTCATAGTGTATAAAATACTTTAGACTGGCAAGTTAGATGCACAGTTTTTGGAGATCAAAGACCCAGAACTGAAAATTCACACAGAAGAACCTCATTTGAACTTTGGTAAATTCAACAAAATTTTCAAAGATGATGAGCATAACTTAGAGGAGGTTTCAAGTTTTGGAAAATAAATAAGGCAGGCAGAAAGAGATCAGCAAACCACAGGAGCAAACACAGAGAAACATGTAGAAGATTCTTAACTACAGAACTACAAACACAGTGTTAATGCTAGCCAGGGCCTCAGGAATGCCTTAGGTTTGGATACATATGTGTAAGTGACAAAACCATTCTGCAAATAGTGTTAGAAAACCACAAACATTGCTAAAAAGAAACAAGATACATATACCTGCATGCTGAAGAAATAAAAGTCACAGAAACCCTTTAAATGAGAGAAACCTGAAAATGAGAGAGAGATGAGTGTTGCTTTCCCCTGGCCAGAAAACCAGCGATGAAGAAGCTGATGTTTCAGGCAATGCTGTTGACACTTTGGAGAGTTACAAGACAATAGAGATGATTTAAGAAGTTGCTGCTGTCTTTTTATTTATAAGTTGTTTCTTCTTCTTCTAGTTCATGTACTTGTAGTTCTTAACCCAGAGCTTTCCTTAATCACCACCCAAGCAGTGATAAGAGGATAATATTTACCCTCTTTCATTGGGTTAACTATTGCACATACTTCTTTGGATCTATAATCAGTTGGATTATTTGTCTCCCCTGTTCCACAAGAAAGCCACTGCAGATTCTCACTCATCTGCTTAGAAACTTCATTTTAATTTTCTGCTACTTCTTTTTTCTCTACAATCACTTCGGGTTTTTTTTACACGAACAATGTTTCTTTGCATACATTGTTCTTACCTCTACCATCAGTCTTTCTATTTGTGTGATTTATAAATATGTTTTGATTTATTAAATTATATTTATTGTTGCAACCACACTAATAAATAAAAAATCTAGCATCTGAACATCTGTTCCAAACAAAGGTCTTTCCCAAATCCAGGGCACAAAATTCCAGCTCCAGAACTGGAATTGTGACAGGAACAATTCAATTACAGTCAAATTTTAATGCAACTGCTGTTTTTTCCTCTCTGTTTGCTGTAACTGAAAAAACAAATCTTTTTCATAAGTAACCTGTATAGGAATAGAAGTGGTCACAGCACCAAGCCTGCCACCTGTGGGGAACCATATCAAAAACCTTACAGAAGTCTAGATATATGACATCTATAGCCCTCCCCTTGTCCACTGATGCAGTCCCTTCATCATGGAAAGCCACTAGGTTGGTCAGGCAGGACTTGCCCTTAGTAAAGCTGTGCTGGCTGTCCCAAATCACCTTCCTGTCCTCCATGGGCATAACTTCTAGGAGAATCTGTATCATACTGTACCACTGACATGGCCATGAGATTTGAGCATATCAGTGGATAAACTGCAACTCCAAAATCACAGCTGAACAACAGCTTAGAAGTGAACTTTCTGACAGTAGTTGTCTGTGGGTAAGTGAATTGCAAAACGCAGAAGGAATAGCACAGGTACACCCATTTTAATCTCTGCTCCCAAAATGACCCTGCTAACTTATTAAAAATGAGATGTCCAAGCACACCTCTCTTTCTTGGTCTGACTATTTTCCAGTATGATAATTTTTTGACAAGATATGTTTCTCATTAAGTTTTGCTTACTGCTGTAAAGCTCTGTGAATTGGTGTCTGGAATGCTAGTCACAGGAAAAAAAAAATTACCAGGACTGCAGGATAGATTTTTTTTTTTTCCTCATCATGTGGCTATAAATGCCAGTTAGACTTTGGCAATTCAGAACCTTCATTGTGGCTTTCCCTCATCTGCATGCAAATTAGCTTCTTAAATATAATGTTCCTCCAATTTCCTCTCTAGACCTCTTAAGGGAAGCTTGTTATGATGCTTTTAATGCAAGTGCTATCATGTGCTGGTTTCTCAGAAAATCCATCCTCTATTCTTGTCCTCCTCTTTCTGCCACTCCCCAAGATGAAATCATCCATAAAAGTGTAGATTGTGGTTTAAGAGATAAATGGAAAGCTGTGGGTGTCCGGGGCAGCCAACTTCATCTGTAGGAATGTGATTAGAGTCAGCCAGTGGAAAGTGCAACTACTTAATGCTTCCTAACCTATGAAAGGATAGTGAGCTCCTAGGAGACGTCAATCATGTTTGGAGGAGATTAAAAAAAAGAAAAAAAAATTACAATTCAAAGGGTTAAAACAGAGTTGACTTCTGAATCCTTCTTTCTTCCTTTTCTCTGGGTTAATGACAGTGGGGACTGTATAAGATATGACTTATGGCATCACTTCAGCTTGTTTTCACAGTCCACCAGTGGCCAGGAAAGTATTTATTTGAAGACAATAAGCAGTCATTGCTGAGCTGGGGAAGCTGGGCCATGTTTATCTTCATGGATTTAGTCAGCTGGGAGATGAATAAGAGCCAAACTTGAACAAGCAAACATTTGCCTTCTTTTCCACAATGCAGCTATTTCACTTTACATGGCTGAAAACATAAATCTTTCTTCAGTGGCAAGCAAACAGCTTCAGATACATGACAGTAGCTAGGCATTACAGGACATCAACTGAATACTTGCGACCCTGAGTGTTCATGAATACAACCACAATCCATCTTAAAAAAAAAATGGCAACAATCTTATAGTGCTTCAGCAGCAAACAATAAAAAGCTGTAATTCCTTCTGTGTACTGGTCTCTGACTAAATATCAGCTGTAAAAATGACTTCCTATCTATTGCTCTGCTCACAAAAGAAATTATAGGAAATTATTGATTGTTGCAACCAATTGTTGCAGTACAAATAAAGAAATAAGTGTTTCAAGCAGGTTTAAAGCAATTTAACTTCTATTGATGCCTTCATGGGGTGACAGGGAATGTTTCAAAAAATACCTACCATACAGGTTAAAGATATAATGATTTCATTGATATTTTCTTGGTGCAAGAATTGAAAATTCTTTGCCTCCTTTTATGTCCAGACAGTCTCATGTCATAAAGGATGGTGCTTTGGAATAATATTCTGTAACCTTTATCTTTTAAGTTCTTTTGCACTATGATGCAAGGAGTGTAAAGCTGTTGCATTTCCTCATGCAGTTCCTTGCTCCTGGAGCCGTAGGAAGATGTTATGTTATTCATACTTTTTAATCCTACTATATCCTAAAAGTCTTTCACACAAAGCCCTAGGTGCAGCTGCACAGAGATGCACTCTGTCTGCTTACTGCATGAATCAACAGTTTGGAGAGAGCTGAGGCAGACTTTCGTGTCTCACCTCTTGGCTCTGCTCAGTGCATACATGGGTACTTCGGTGTCATTTGTCTAACATAAACAGGGCACCCACCTATGTGACTCCCGGGGGTTCAGGTTTAGATTAGGGGTTTTTAATTTATGTTAGATAGCCAAGTTCTGTAATCCCGCGCACCCCCCATGTTTTCCCCTCCCCGCGGTGGTTCGCTCCTCGCTGTGTGCTATTGGAGTTTACCCCAGTCACTCCTGCAGACACTCCCCGTCCTGTCCAGAGAGTTCCCTGCTGGTCATCCCGATCCCACAACCCCACTAGCCCAGGGACCCAGGAACCACCCCAGTGCCGTCTCGGTTGGTCGCTGTGGTCGACATCACAGCCGCCTCTATTGGACGGGAGGCTGTGGGTCCTCTCATCCCGCCCCCCATAAAATCCTACACCATCAGAGCCCAGGCGCCATTTTCTCCCATGTGAGTGCCGAAAGTGGTTGTGTCTTTCCACCGAACCATGCGTCGTGACCAACAAACCGTTCCTGCCAAGCATGGAGTAAATGGACAAATTCCTTGCTTCTTTGCCGGATCCCTAGTGCACGGTTACAATGGCTGGCCAGCCCGCGCGCCCAGGACATGGAAGCTGTGTCCGGGAACCCGCGGCAGAAACCTTGGCAGCACGTGGAAGCTACGCCACAGCTGGGCTCCCCAGAGCTGCGTGCAGCCAGGGAAAACAAAGCAACCCTGCAACTCACTTCACTAACTCTATGGGAAAGAAAATGGGGTGTATGAGTCAGAAATTAAACTATGCCCCACTAGAGGGTCCCCAGATACAGACTGTGTATGTACCAACCAGTCAGTCCATTTAGGGACTAAAACACTGGCTCATGCAACGCTTTTTGCCTGGAACTGAACAAAGAAGGAAGGGGGCAAAGCAGACGTCCTAATGTTGTTGCTGTCCCAAAACTTTGTAGTGAGATGCACTCATATTTAGGTAAGCAGGTCCTGTGCTCTCTTAAGCATTGTTTTCTTCAACAGGAGATGTGAATGGCAGGAAGTAGTTTCTGAATGATGACAGCGTGGAGTAGGTCACTGAGTGGTGCTGTGAACATAAGAGCTTCACATGGAGGTGCCATCACCAAGCAGCTCTGATAAACTCTGACAACACAGAGATGCGCACTCGGTTTGAGGGGCTCAAAATACCCAGAGGGATCTCTCATTAAGCTGACAATCCAAGCGTTGTTTGTTTCACTGAATGGACATTTCAAGCCCTTTGCTATTGACTCCTTACTGTCAATGGCAGTGGGTGAAGGGCTGGAGGCTGTATGCAGGAATGAGGGCTCTGGCTGTGCGCAAGTCCAAGAATAACTGGCATTACCACTGTATTCGTTGTGGCATTTGGCTTATACCTTTCCAGCTCTCCCAGTACTGGGAGGAGAAAAATTGAGGTGAAGTTATAAAACCAGATACATCCAGAACACACCAAAAATTACATTGCATCTTATTTTTTTTTTTCATCAAAATAGAAGTTATTTGGTAACCATGCAGAAGTGTTTTAACTAGAACAGGATGGTTTCTGCTACTTGCTCCTTTTAACTTTCACTCATTTACAAGAGGCTCATTGCAAAGGATCTGCCTTAAGCTGCCAGACCCTCCATTGCTATAAACAGTCGGTTGCAAAAATGTCCAGGAGGAGAAGGCAGATGGTACGTCCAGGAGTATAACACAATATATACTGTGATCTGCCTACTGTGTCTTCCCAAACTGTAGGTGAGATATTGTGTGAGCAGCTGTTAGAGATGTGGGAGGGGAGACAGCATGAAATGAAATGGATTAATAAAAACACAGAGAAAAGTACACAGAAATGCTTTCTAGTAATGAGAGGATAAAAACCTCAGCAGCTCCCCTGTACCAAACATAATGCTCCCCCTCATATGCACAGTACATAAAATAGCTCTTCCCAGCCTGTGAGGCTTCCTGCTGTCAGAGACACAAGCTAAAGTGCTGTGCTTTCACATCAGGAAAGAACAAGTGGCCCAGAGCATTTACTGGGCTGTTGTATCCAGGCCTGGCATATATATTAGACCATATATTCCTCCTGTATTTTCAAAGTGTTTGTATTTGGAGTTGTCAACT
The DNA here is from genome assembly GCF_024509145.1 of Vidua macroura. Lineage (NCBI taxonomy): Eukaryota > Metazoa > Chordata > Aves > Passeriformes > Viduidae > Vidua > Vidua macroura. The sequence continues at coordinate 60,970,084 of NC_071571.1, forward strand.
ACCAGAAAAAGAAAGTTGTTCCCAGATAAAGAAAGTTCTTTTTCTTATGCTGTATATTAACAGAACTGAAGGACAGTCTCATTCTTCCACCTCCTCCACAGAGAAAAGTTTCCTTCTTTGCAACTTCAAGAACAACTCTAAAGACTGGACCTGACACAGAAATATGTCTGGTTTTCACAGTCAAAGCTTATAGAAAAGTGCCTGATGGTGTCCAAAAGAGCCTGAATCCAGCAGTTTGGCCTCTGAAATATTTGCTCTGCAAGACAAGTTAGGCTGGGAAGGTAGACAAGGTATAAAAATATGTCTGCTCATATAATTGGTAAATGTGTCTCATAGGTGAGAAAAGTGAAGGAAGTAATGTTATGCTAATTATTTTTGACATTGATTTGCCCTTCAAGACAAACTTAAGGAAGAAAGGTTCAGGGAAAGACCAAAGTTTCAGGGGTGTGTGAAACATTCACCTGTCTGCTCACAGTCAATAACTTATGGCTCACAGTTTAATTATGTGATTTCTTGTTATTATTTCCTATTGTACCCAGAAGTGAAGTCAACAGAAATAGGCCCTAACCACCTATAGTCAAATTATGAACTGCTTAATCACCATTCTCTCATAATTGGTCTAGAAATGGGGCATAATAAGTTGAAAGTTAACAGTCAGTGCACATGTTACTACATTCAGTGGGAAAAACTAAAGTTAAAACAACCCAAGTAATTTGAATGTATTTGCATGTCTTTTATTAATTCCTCATTAAAAAAAAAAAAAGTAGGTCTCAGAATAAATGTTGCACATTTCAAAATAGGTTTCAGGTCTTGAAGTTTTTAGCTGATGTGATTTTCAAAAGATAGGGTCTGTCCATGGAGAGAAATTAACTCAGAGTTAAGCATAAAAATTGATTTTATTACTATCTTGTTACAGGTAGGGTGTCATATTTTCTTCTAAAACACATGAGTTTAAAAAGGGAGGTATGATCTTGTCAAGGCAAAATCCAGAGTTTATTTTTGGGAAGAGGTAGGTCAAAGCTCTGTCAGATTCACTTCGATAAAGAAACTGTCACAGAATATTAAAATAATAAGGTGTCACAGATATTTGAAATCCATATCAGGCAAATACTGCATTGCTCTTGGTGTATGTACTTTTAGTTGTGGGTTCAAATAACTCAGGTGCTAGAAACACAGTATTTCAGTTGCCTATTTTAACCTCTCTGGTTCTAGCAACCTTATCAGCTTTAGTGCACAAGTTTGATCTGCAACAGAATTGTAAAAGGTAGACAAGATTATTTTCCCTCCCCACCTCTTTTCTTAAGCAGGTGTCCTCTCATTAGAAATTGACTGACCTGTTTCACAAAAATGTTCATATTTCATTATTCTGATGACACATGGATTTAAACCAGCTCTAAAGGAAATCAGCTTTTATTATACACAATTGATTGCTTTTTAATATGCCAACTAAACAAAACCACAGTTACAAAAACCAGGCGTGTAGTCTACTCCTCCTCAGTGTGTTGCAGCAAAAATGTCAGATACAGTAGGTGGGATGAGATCTGTGAGGAGCAATATAGATTCATTACACATCGGCATAGATTTCCTCAAGACACACCAATTAAGACCCAGTGAAGTGAGGTTCTGATTCAATATATTTATTTATTTCATCACTACTATTGAGTAGTTATAGGGGAGAAAATTAATGGAAATAGTTTTTTAAAAACTACTCTCACTCTGACTAGAGAGCCTATTCAATAGTTCCCAGGCCATCCAAGCTCTATAGGGAGTGATGTAGGGCCAATTAATATATGCTCATTGGTAGTGCCAGGATGGCATTTGCAGCAACACCTAAAAAGTACTCAGGTGGAAAGGAGTTATTTTCACCCTTTTTCACCCTGTTTTCACTCTCATACTCTGAAAAATGAATAAATGAATATTCAGAAAAGATGAATAAATACAAGTGGGAGTGGATGAGATTTCAGCAGGCCACTCACTATCAAGTAAAATATTGAAACAAGTAGGAAAGTAGGAATAGGAACAAGGAGGAAAAGGGTGAATGTAATGGTTGGAAAGTAAACACATAAGTGTGTCTTAACTTTACTTGCAGGTATAGTAAGAACAATTAAATCAATTAACTAATCCTATTAGTGAAGATAGGCATGTGCATATTCACGTGAATGGAGTGCAATTATGTAATTGCTATATCCGGTGCTATATCACTTCATACTTTAGGATCAGATTACATGTATTTTGTCTGTTTGATCAAAGCTTGTGCAATTTAACTCCTAACTTGGGTACAATCCTCAGGAACAGCAGCTACACAAATGCCTTTCATCAACTTCCTTGGCCTTCTGTTTTCACAGGAAGATTTCTGCAGTGCCATAGGAAACATGTGAGATGTAGGATATCTGCCAGCTGCTGATTTATCCCATTGATTACATTGTCATGTAACAGGAAGAGGCAAACCATTTTAACTGCTCACATAAACTGCAGTGGCATGCTGGATTCTTATTTAATACAATAAATTTAGCTGCAGCTTTGTGCAAGTTGCCTGATTCACTGCACATATTCCTGTTACATTACATGATACCCACTTTGGTCCTATACAGTAGGTTTGTACAAGAGTGGTGCCCACTAACTTGTGTCTGTCTAAATAGTTCAGGGGGAGGGAAGCACATACAATTTTCTGCTAAGTGGTTTTGCTTATCTATTCCAATTCAATGGAATTTAGATTCTTGCATATTTAAAATGAAAGCAAACCTAATTTTTCAATCTTGTGTTATACAAGTTGTGCTTTTTGGTGGTTACTTTTTCAATTTTCCAGTCACCTAGGTTTTATTACATTCTCAAATAAGTCTTTTATAAACAATATTGTTTAGTAAGTAGTTCTATGCTGATTCATACAGTATAATAATACCATTTATTTCCTATATTGTGCAGATGTCAAAGAACTTGTGTCAAGGCTTCTTTGTACATCTAAGCACATTCAGAAGGATATCTCCAGAAGGTCATTAGTGTTCAAGTGTGAAAATAATAAAACATTTCCAGCATATTTATTTTTATTCTTCTGAAATTTGATATTCTAAGAGATACAGGATAAATCACCAAGACCTCTGATGAAAATCTGTGAGGTAACATAGATTGGGAAATTACAAGCTATCAAATTACTAAACTGTCAGTTCCACTCTCACATGAATGCTTTTACCCTGTTGCTTTTTGCAAAGTAAAATGGTTTAACTGAGGAAGTCTGTAACTTCAGAGTGAAAGTCCTGAAATAGACCAGGAAGATGTGTGACCCAAAACCTTAAAACTTGCGTAGTCTTGGTAGTTTGGACTCTGTATCAACAATCTTTGTTCAGTTGGTTCAGTTTGGTCTCCAGTAGGGCTTCTGAGTTATTGTCAACTACTGCAGTGCTGGGAGACAGACCTGTGAAATCTTGGACCTGTTCTCTAAGTTTCCCATAGATTTTTTTAAGCTCTAAGAGTGCTTAGACCCAGAGCTTTAGATCAGATTTTTTTTTTCCAAGAAAAGCTCCCATCTATGAGAGGGTCAGGAAAGAAGAAAATAGGAGGCACTGTGCTTTTTATATTTTTTCTGTAGATATTCCCTGTCCAATTTATTGTTATTGATACAGAGTAAGGAGCCTAGTGAGTCTGTAGAACACACTTAGGTTCTCTAAAGAAAAAAAAAAAAAAAAGGAAAAGAAGAAAGGAAAACAAGCAAGATGGAAAAAAAAAAGGAATAAAAACTTGGACTATTCTCTATTCCTGGGCACCATTCCCCTGGTAAGTACTGACTCTACAAAAGATTGGAGCTCTGGAGTCAGACACCAGCCAACCTTGAGAATGCTTGGCTTCAAATGTTTTTTTCCCTTTCTTTCTTTTTAATCTAAACAAGGCAATTTCCCTCCTCCTCCCCTTTCTCTGATACTTTACTGCACATTACATTATTTAGAAAAATGTCACTGAAGGAACACTCTGTGTGGTCTCATAAAATATTAACGACTCCTGAAAGAAAACTTGAAATCAAGATGCTCTTTCATGCTGGGGTATGTACTCTCTTTTGTTGGCTTTTTTTCTTCCTTTTCCCTTCATAGAATCTGAATTGCTTGTCTGTCTTTCCCTTGATATGAGCTACTCCTTGTTGCATCTTACTTTTATCATATTCCTCTGGAAGAGGGGAATTCAAGGAACAAACAGTATGCTGCTGATGCTGATGCTAACCAAGAAGTGACCTGTCTCTGCAACAATAGCTTCTGCAGATAACAGACTAAAGTCCTGTGCATTTTTAGTTTAATGTTGTTGAACAAGAAAAGTGTAGGAGTGGAATGAAATAAAAAGCCAGAACAAGCTGATTTCTCAATCAAATACAGATTTCTGGCAATGACTGATATACTGTTTTAAAATACATCTGAAAAGACAACAACTGTTTGCAATTTTTTTAAGGAATAGGAAAAAAAGAAAAAAGTTCCCACCAAGAAAACCTCCATGTAAATTGAAAATAAGTCTACATGCGGGAAAAATAATCTGACCACAAACTAAAGGAAAGTAAATCTTCCCATAGTAAAGGCCTATAAATTCAGAGGTGGACAGCAGTCCTGAGTAAAGAATACCGACATTTTAAGTGAAACATTTGCTGGCAAAGTGGCCGTCGAAAGTGGTTATTGAACGTCTTGTGAGAGAGCAAATTGCAGACTAGAGGTCTTTCTTATATTTTGTAGCAAAGCCAACTTCCATTGATACCACCTCAATGTCTGCCCCTTTCCGCAGCCATTTGTAAAAAGGCTTGTGATGTGAGATTGACGACTTAAATACTTCATCAATCAATGCTTTAGCCAATGTGTTGTTCAGTGATTGGTGGAAAATTCAAGTAATCCATCTTACCCCATCACCCTTGTTCTTTATTCTCTTCAGGTATTTTCATTTTTTCCCGCACCCACCCCCCCACCCCACCCGCCCCTCTTTATTTGTTCACTTGCACTACAATCTGAAAGAGAAGCTGGGCTGGGAGGGAAGGGCCTGCTGCTACCTTTGAAAACCTAATCATTGCAGTGAAACTCTCCAGTGCAAAGTGCTACTGAATTAACTGAACTTTTAATGATCCTAGAGGTGGTCCTGGTGCATATGGACTAGCAAAGAGCAGGGTCAGGCTGCAATTTGTGCCATTCTGTCAAATTAAATATGTCAAACATCCTGAATAATTTATATAATCAACAATAAGGCGCTTATTTCTGCTGAATTAATCTGCTAAGTAGCTTTAAGGAAAGAAATAGGTATGACACAAAGCTAAACAGCAAGTGTAAAGAAACAAAAAAGGATTTAGATTATTCATTTTGGCATAGTGGAAGGACATCCTTTGCTCAGAGAGAGCATATCCTTTGCTTGTGAGTGAATATTTATGTTGATATCGGGTACTCCTAATTTTAGTCTCAATAAGGATTTAAAATCTTAACTGCCTACTTGAAATTTTGGTATAGATTATACAGCCACAGCATAGGCTTTATAGCAATCTAGATGAATAGGCTTTGTTCACCTAGATTTTGCTTTTGCATCTAAGAAAAAAAAAAACTCTAACTCAAAGGAGCATCTTATTTTTTTTTATACATGTGTAATATTTTTCTTTATGCATTATTATTATATGGCTCTTAACAAATTTGCAAGTAAATACTGGTCCAGAGGCATATGTTTTTAAAGACCCGAGGTACCAAAACATTTACGTATCCACTTAGTTTAGGCAGGTGTAGAGATTATTTCTGTTTGTTGGATCTAGTAAGAGTATTGGTTTTTTGTATTTGCTTTTGCAAGAGACAGAAGCTAAGTTATCTTTAGGGTAATCCTGCCATAAAATTTTTGATTTGTAGTGAAAAGAGTTTATAAATATTTTATAAAACATATACTTGTCTGCAAATATGTGGAAAAGTGGCAGATGTCTCAAAATCTGCCATTTCAGCGGGAAATTCTAGCACACATTTTTAAAGGAGTTTTCACTGTATATTTATTCAGATACTACTGAGCAATGTGAAAGAAGAGAGTCATAAGCTTCTAAAATTAGTGTCTGATTTATTTTGAGTTTCATGCTTATTTTTTTGTTGAGCATAATCTTAAGCACATCCGTTTGAATAAGGGCTGTAGTGAAAAAGGAGAGAGCAAGAGCAAGAGTCTAAACAACACTGGCTACTGCAGGGGCAATCCACTCGTCCCTCATTATGCAGATTCTCAAATCAACATAACAAAGTTTCCAGAGAGTAAAGTGAATTTTATGATACTGTTCTTTCATTTCTATTAGTTTATCTATTTTTCACTTCCAGGAATTTGTGTCTCCAAGACATTTGGGTATATTAGTTTGGGATATTCTTGGTCTGCAAAATCCCAGATAGAGGCCACAATCTGGACGAAATACTCTCAATGTTTGTCTAGCAGGAAAAAAAAATAGTGAGAAGATAACTTAGGTCTAGATTATGACCATGTTTATATCATGATTTTGTTAGTTTTACACAAGACAGACCAAAGTCTGCAAAATGGATTCAAGACAGTTCTGCCCACAGTGTACATAAAAGAATTAAGAAAAATAAAAGAGAGAGGGGAGAGAGAAAACTAATAATGAACAAAGAACTACAAAACCAAAAGATCGTGAGAACTAACAGAAAAATATTTTATCCAGTTTCACATTAAAATGCTGTACAGACTCTGTATTCAGGAAGACATTATTGCATTATTAAGCAAACCCATTTGAAAAAGATATTTGTGTTGGAATGTCACACTAATTAAAAAAAGTTCAAAACAAAAAATCAGAATAAGAATTTTCATTACTGTCTCGACCCATTATCAGGATAGTAACAAAATTTGGTCCAGGAGGGCAGTGGCTACTCTTCCATAAATTTTACCTTTTATTTCAAAGTTCCTGATGCAGTATATTGCTAAGTTGATATTTAAGGGACATTTGATACTCTTTCACCTGAATAAAAGCAGATTTCTTTGTGTGCATTTGTGTGTTCATAAATGAGCTGCTCAGTGAATCGTTCCTGTCATTAGAAGGTAGATAAACTGCAGGGAGGGAACAAAGTCATCATTTCTACCCCTGTGAAAATGATGGGGGTTTTTTAATTATTAAAATGCAATTATTTCCATTATTGATGAGCGTGATACCCAGGACAGCATCAATACAAACTGTCCAGGACACACACTCACTTGGATCTCAGGCTGGTCTGGCTGCAATAGAGTATTGATGCCAGTGTTTGTTTCACTTCTAATTCACATAATGGATGAGGACTTAAATACAATCCATGGCAAATTAGTACCTAGGAGATTGGGTTTATTTATTTATTTAATGTGTTTATTTTTGTTACATGTGAGCCCTTCAACGATATCAAAGTAGGAGACTTTCTGTATTAAGGCAATTGAAGAACACTAGAATTTGAAACATAAAAGTTGATTAATATTTGAGATATCTTATCTAGGCTGTAAGAAACTAGCCACCAGTAAAGGTGTCAAGTTGCTTTCTAGCCCCTGCATATTGCACATTACTTTAATTTTTCTCTGTAATATATGCATGCATACATATTTGCATGCATTGCTTTCATTAATATGTACATTTGAATAAAAAAAAAAAAGAAAAAAGGCAATAATTTTCATTTTCCAAAAGTTACTTTCTGCTTGGTTCATATAGCCACTGAGAGACTGACATTCCTCATATTTTGTCTTTGGGAATGGACATATCACTCCGTTCTTTTGAACCTGGACCATGAACATGGGTGGCTCTTAAAATGATCAAAGCTGAAGAAGTTGGAGCCTTTCTGTATGGTGGGGGAAAAGGGATGATGGTGTCCTCTACTGCCACTCCTCACTCAGTCGGTACCTTCTCACAGCTTGCTCCTTTCCTGCTGCTCTCTGCTTAAACATTAACTGTTTGAAATTAAATGCTCATAAATGTAATTTATTCCTCAGGCCCACAGCATTTCATGGTTATTCAAGTACCTCCAATGTTTGGATGTCCTTCTGAAACCCTCTGTGCCCTGTTCAGCAGTGATCCAGCTGAAATGCATGCAGAAACCCTGACCTGAAAGCCCATGGGCCTGCCCTGGGATGGGTGAGATCTGAGGGTACAGCAGTTTCCAGGCTCCATCGCTTCATTTCCATGGGAATCAAACCTGGGCTTTTACAGCATCAAAGGAACTGATCCAAACTCCCCATTTCAAAGTCACTGTGAGCCACAGACCCCTCATTTTGTGACAATTTAGCCCTTCTGCTTATAATTTTTAAAAACAGCAACAGCCTCCACAAGATGCTAGGTAGTGACTCTTATAAGACTTCAGTACAGCCATACCTACTCTTACCAAAAGGAAACTAAAGATGAATCTCCCAGTAAAACAAAGTCCATTTTTCCTCTATCTATACACAAGTCTAATATAGGTCCTCCCTTTCTTGAATTCTGTTAAAAGTTGAAAGCACCATCTGTACAAAAGCAATGACAAAAGCTGTGTTTGATCAAAACCCTGAGCTAGGCAGGTTTTCTTATAGACAGGGGATTTGGTTAAATGCACAAAAGCAACTGTGCAAAACAACCAATACAATACTGTATATCAAGAGTAATTAAAAACCTTCATTAAAAATGTGACAACCAAATCATTTTATATTAGACAGAGGAACCATTATTGACATTTGAAAATAATGAATAAACAGAATGTCAATTCACTAACATTTGCTATTTAGACTTTGATGCATACTCTTAGCTCTAAAATCTGCTCCTGGATACACACAGGAAACTCCTATTGAAGTTATTTGGAGTTGTTTATGTGTAGTTGGCAGCAAATTTTGGCCCTCAGACATTTTTTTGTGTTCATTTAAGAGAGTACAGGCCAGCGTAACCCTCGGTTTAACCCTCTGAAGGCACTGCTCTCACTGAATCCAAATGTCATGGCTATGGACATTCTCTTAACCCAGATCAGACTAGTTCCTATGGAGCTTCGGCAAAAGTGGCAATGCTGGATTTTCTTGTGTAGGAATTGACCACTGATATAGACAGAAAAACCAGAGTGAGTAGAATATTTCCTCTGTTATTGCAAAATCTGATCTCTAGCACTGAGAAATAAACTGTATAATTGTTATGGCAGCCCTTAAGGTCCCCTGTCCATGATGCAATGGAGGTTGCAATGGACACAGCAGAGACATGCCACCTCTCTTATGACACCCTGGATGAGAGTTAGCTAATGCACAGTGGCAGTGCCTGCAGATTAGAGGGACTCTGCTATTAGTGTAAATGATCAAAATAATGCAGTGTGTAGAAATGGAGTTGCAGTCCCTCATTCACATGGGAGCAAAGAGGACAGCAGGTTGTTTTTAGTTCTGCCTTTCCTCTGTGCTTGTCTCACTTCAAATGGTGCTTTGTTTTTTCCACCTTCAGTCAGCAAGCACTTAAGTGTATTTAGTACCACATGTTTTCCTTTACACCTCTCCCTGATGCATTTCCAACAAACACTGGCACACTGTGCTTGGCACAGGGAGAGGCTCAGGAACTCACCAGACACTTTTGTGCACAATCAGCAATCATCACTTTTCCTTATGAAGCAAAAGGGATTATCCCAGCCAGAAAACCCACAGGCTTTTTTTTTTTTTTTAAAGCTTGGAAGCTTTAGTTTACCTAAGCCTCCCAAGTCTGATATTTGATGTTGATGAGCCATAACAGGTGTAACATATGTCCATGGCTCACGGTTTGCCTGAGCATCACTGCAGTACAACGTGGTACAGTCTTTGCAGCACTGCTGGACATAAGAGGTCTTAAGAGAAAGTGGGGGCTGCTTCATGTTTACTTCCATAGCAGCCTCTTGAGTGCTTTTCCTTCTTCAGTTACAGTCCAAGATTTTACATGTGCAAGTGAATAATTATTTACTCACTAAAATCAGTGTGGCAATTGTAGTGGTAGGGGTTAATACCATTTTTTAAAAATGCTTTTAACTTTAACCATATTTTTAGACACAGGAAAGAACTCTATTTCTCTCTGTGTGGGATATTAAACATTAAGAGTTTCATAAACTCTTCAAAAGAGTTAAATAATTCTTTAATGTAAAATAGTATCATTTTCATGGAATACTTCCATTGGTATTAATTGCTATACACTTAAGGCAACTCCCAAAATACAATTTAAATGCTAATTTTTTATGCCATCATCTAATTTTTCCTTCTTTCATTTCACAAAAAAAATTGTAATAAATACTAGCCAATAATAATTTTTTCTATTAGATTTAACAGTTAAATTTACAGTTTTAAATGTTTTTTATGACATCCAAGTGTACCAAGGTGACAAGTCTACAGGTAAAACAACAATTTAAGCACTGCATTTACAGTCAAAAACATTTTTGTCATTCCTCAATTGACAAACTTCAACTGCTTTGTATTGTTAAAAACAATTTTTAAAATTACACATTGAGAACATAACAGTCTCTCACTGTGTAATTAAGTCCCTAGAACTGTTTGCTATATATAGAAATACTGTATTATAAAATGTTAGTTACTGTTAAAAAAATACCAGTTACATTTATAGTGAAAACCACTACATTGATTTATCACAAAACAGTTAATTCACTGTGTTTGTGCATGAAACTGCTAGTAATGTGACACAAAATGTAGTTTCCATTTTGAAGTCTGCAAACTTGGGAAAATTATAAGCAGGAAGATACAATAAAGCTAATGGACATCTGAAAAGCTTATATTCAATAAATTGCTTTACACTTAGAAAATATTTCTGCTGGAGAGACAGTTCACTGGTTTCCATCACAGTGCAATTCTTTGGTGTAATGAGAAATTTTGAAAAGAATTAAGAAGGGTCCAACTCTTCCTGCAAGGGTCCAGCTCAATTATGGGCTGAAATAAATCTTTATTTCCAACTTAGTTTCAAGGTATTCCAGCATTTTGCTAATCTTGGTCTCATAACTGTGGAACACAGGTGGTGTGTATCAGTAGTGTTAGATACACTCGCCTTCAGCATATTTTATTTTTTGATATGTCTTCTTTCATAACTAATAATTAATAATAATTTCTTAACATTTATTCTGAAGTCTAGATGTCATTATTAAGTATATAGATGTTATTTCAAGGTTCAGTTGAAATGTAAAAGAATTATTTTTCATTTTATCTATTGTCAATACACTACAATAATGAAGTAGATATTTACCAGCTTGTCTACACTGCATGCACAGAAACAAAGCCATCTTGGCATATAAATTTTGCTGCGGTACAATGAAACTAAGTATAGCCAAAATAATACTGTAGCATAGCAAAGTAAATCCATATATCCCTTAATTTTAAGTATTTTGTTTTCTTTTAACAGCTTTTTGGAATTTTTTTTTATTTAGAGGGGGAGATTCCTAAACCTTGGTGCAATCAAACCCTCATTACATTCAAGGACAAAGACGACTTTATTTTAGCCTTACCAAGAGTGATTTGAAATCATTATGTTCCTGAAATACACCAGTCCAAATAATTCACCAGAACAAGATAAAACCTCAATGATTTACTTGTTTCCCTTTTAATTTCTGAATTGACATTGTTTTTCCTTCATAACACTGGATACCAAGTAATAAAAAACAATTAAAGACCAACCCATAAGTACAAGTTTTGCTTGGAGGAATAAAAAAAATGGTGATTTTGTCCTACACTGGCAATGTACATCACAAACGGCTGAGTGCAGGGCACAGACATGCTGAGAGTTATCATCTCTCTCAAACAGCAAAGGCATAGACCTCCACTGCTCTGGGATGCTGCTGTCCTACAGGCAATTTGAGACTGAGGTGAGTGATTCATTTGGAATCCAGGTATTTCTCAACAAAACCTTCAATACTCTGGGACAGAAAGGGTAATTATGAGGAGAGTGATAGGGACTAACAAGGCCAATACTGCAGCTCATTTCCTTTGGCAATTTCCAGTTTTCAAAATGATTGTTCTAACAATCCAAACCTAAGGAAAAGCAGGTTTTGGTTGACTTTTTGTTATCAGCCATTTTCTTTTAAATATGAGATAGGACATATATACCATGTTTTGTGTATCAGGATTATTAATTCAACCAAGCTGGTTGAAAGAGTCTGTATTAAGATGGAAATAAAAACATCATGCTCAGAAGGAGATTAAAACCCAAAGACAATGCAAATTATTACTTTCAGTCAAAATTTGGAATGAATTTTACTAGCTCTGGAATGGTGCAACATCCTGATTTTTAATTAAGATGAAATCAAGTAATTTTATTTACTTTAAAACTGAGACTGCCAGTAATATAACAAGAACGTCAAGAGTTCATGTTGGCCTTGGCTTAAATCATGCCTGTTTTAAAGCAATGTTTGAGACATGATCAATTCTCTTGTGTAATTCAACTGTTGCAGGCATCAGGTTGCAGCTCAATGAGTACCACACAATCACCTGTTTCTCCTACATTTTCTAGGTACAGAGCATAATTTCACAAAGTATTTTTATTTTTAGCAAAAGAGGAACTAGGCTCTCGGTACTTGGAAATACATTTTTCATGTAATCTCATCTTTAAGGTATGATGTAGATTGGTCTCTGGCTTAAATGATGCATGCAGTTTCAACAATATAACTAAAAATCAGTGTCTCTGGCTATGTAAAGTATGGAAAGGGTTACATTTCAGCAAGCTTTATCATATCAATTAATGAGCCTTTTCATGCCTTCTTAACTCTTATTTTATGATAAAGTTTCAAACTAGAAATCACTGTGACAAGTTAATGACCTCGAGTTTAATGTTTAAACTGGGACGTTACTTAGGTCACAGCAGGAATGAAAACAAAAATCTTTTTATAAACTTCCTCCCTTTCGGTGCATGCAGGCTTTCCCATTCTGTGCCTCCATGGGTGTCAGCTGGTCCTTGGCAGGAGAAGACAGGTTCCTGCATTCTCGGACACCATGGTTGTCACCTATAGTGAGCAGAGCACTTAACACAGCATAGCAGCATCGAGCTCTTCACTATCCAGATTTGTTGATATTCTGCCCCAATGGGCTTGTGATTTCACTCATCAGTTTTACAGTAAAAAATTGAATTCTTTCAGGCACTATAAGGGCCAGCTCTAACAGAAGCACAAGAGCTTCAAAGTGGATCAGAGCTAACTTTTCTGGCTCCTGGTTTCCCCTCACAAAATTCCTGATTTGTGTATGTATGAATGAGCACAAATTGGAAGACACAAGATTGAACAAAAATTTTTAGTTTCAGTGAGTCAAAAAAAAAAAAGGTTGCTGAAAACAGGAAGACCAGGAAGACCAACTATTCAGCATCCCAGAGTCCCATGAGTTGAGGGGGGATTTTTACCTGCATGTATAGTTTTCAGCTGGGTATGTTTTTTTAAATGGTAATTTAGATGAAATGGGGAGATTTTTATCTTTCTAATATTTGAATTCTCCAAGAATGTTGTGGGTTCAAAGTGAGATTGTTCAATAGTAATTTTCTTTATTTTTGTTATGATCAAGTTGGAGCATCAGTGATACAGTATCCTCTTCAGATACTGGTGTGTTTATTAGCTTTGGCTCATGATGCTATGCCTTGGATGATATTTTCCGTGCTCTCTGAGCTGTAGCTGTTAGCTGCTGACCCTTGGCAGAGAATGCCTGGTAGTCCATGGGGCAGCCCTGAAGCCCTACACATGTCCTCTCCCTGAATCTGTGTCAAGGGAGGATGTAGTGAAAGTGGTCTACACAGCGTCACTTCTGAGAAATCACCTCCTCCCATGCTTTCTGAGCCTGAGTCAAACAAGGGGGATGCTCCAATCCTACTGATTTCTACACCCATGCTGACTGGCTCCTTTTTGATCTTTGTGCATTTTACTTGCAATCTAATGTCACATAATATTACAGACTTAATTAACTGAGGAGGTGAACTTACTCTCCTTCCAGTCAAGAGGAATTGGGCTTTGAGTGAAAAGGGAGGGGATAAAATGAGGTAGGGTCAGAGGTCCCCCAGTTTAAAGAAATTTATCTAGGTTCACTTTAAAACCTACATAAATCTTTCTCTCTTCACTTTGGAGATAGACAGCTAGAGGAAGTAAAAAACATGGCAAAAGATTTGTAGAGAGCTTGTCATTTGGAGGCAAAAGTAAAAAGAGCAGCAGGCCCTCCACTGTGAGATTTTTCCCATTTCCATCACTTTCTGTTTTTATATTCTCCAGTAAGGTGTAGAAGGGAAGAAAAATCAGCCTGTATTCACATTATAATTAGTGCAAACTTGCAAGGTTGAGAAATGTCCAACAGATAGTAAGGACCATCTTGACAAGTATATCATAGTGACACCATGGGATACTCATTCATCACACAGCAAACAGCCAAGTGGCTGCAGCTCATGTGCTAGGTGCTCATCACAAGGGCACATGTGAACTTCAGACAGGTTATCATGGCACACTTATCCCTACTGCTTTGGCCCGGGGGGATCTAGTATCTGTATCTCCACTCCCATCATGTGGATGGAAGCACAGCTGCCTTGTAATGGGGACACCCACCACCTTTTTTCTGTTATGACAGATGCACATTCAGCCAAAGGTGGGAGAAGACCACACACCCTAAAGGATACAGTAGGGAGTGATCTTCTGAAAATTATGTCTAGCACACAACCTATTCCATCACAGTGCCTGGGAGGCTTTTGAAGAAACACAGGAGTACATGGAGCATGCAGTGCCTCCAGCAATCTGTATCCAGCCTGCAGACTTGGGCATGAATAGTCTTGGAATAGTTTGATCAGATATAATGTTAGGAGGGGGGAAAAAAACCAAACAACTAAGAATTTATATCCTGTAACAGAAAGGATGAAACACCAATGAAAAACTTATCTGTTTTAAATCAATCTACCACCACAGCACAGGATTGTCTAGTTTATACCCAAAGACAGAAATGTCATAGGAAAGGGGGGTGCTTTCATTTATTCTCTCATACTCCCTCCACCTTCCAAAGTAGACACAGTTTATGGATGGCAAAGCTTATAATTTATAGAATAATATATTGTTTAATATTCACATAGTAATATTATGTTAATCATAAGAATATTACTACCGCATTCCTCAAATGTCCATCATATTTTGTTCTCACAACTACCAGCTTTCCAATGATAAAAAAGCCAAAACACTGCAGAAGGAAAGATAAAGCCCATGATGTGAATGCAGAGGCAATTTGCCTATTGAGCATTTAGGAGTACGTAGTATTTGGCATTTGAAGAATCCTTTGGCATACTATTCACAGAAAAAAAAACCAGAAACTTGAGAGATGAAAGTTAAAAATAATGTAAAAAAGACCTATTTATCACTCCAGGCTGGTTTCTGAATGCTGTTCAATTTACAGCTCTTTAGTGATATATTTAATAACTATGACTAAAATAATAATATAGAAAAACTACAGAAGATTAAAATAATTTTTTCTTGTAGATATTCATGGATAACCTCATTATGAAACAGCAAGAGCATGCCATTAACTATGAAAATAATACTATGGTGATAAGACTACTATAAATTTTTTGCTTTGATTTTGGCTTTAGAACTGGACTAGAGATGCAATCCCTTTTCTGAAACACGCTCCTATTTGCACTAAGTGTATTTATATCCATGAGCTTTTGGCAGTGCTAGTGGTCAAGGAGCTGTGGAAACTGCTGCTGTCTGTGAAATCATTCCTCAGAATTT
Organism: Vidua macroura; assembly: GCF_024509145.1. NCBI lineage: Eukaryota > Metazoa > Chordata > Aves > Passeriformes > Viduidae > Vidua > Vidua macroura. Next base: position 60,985,719 of record NC_071571.1, read on the forward strand.
CTTGTAACTTAAAAAAGTTTCGGCCTTGTCACATGTTTTCAAGGCCACTGCAGGACAGTATCAGTAGGTACTTCTCAAGTCTGCCAGGGGAAGATGCTGATTACTGTAAAAGGGAAATGTTTTCTTGATATGGGAATGACGGGGAGGGGAGAGGGAGCTAAGGGTCATGGTTTAGCACTAAAATGGCTGCCAGGCTTACAATGGCAAGTACTGAGGAGCTCCTGGGTATGATCACATTGGTATTTTTTTTTTCTGACAGGATAGCTATGATGTAATTACACTTTCTTTGACACTAACTTGTTTATTGGAACTGGAATTTTTTCTCCTTCTGATTTAACTAGTAAACTTGTTGCTAACAATCACTTACTTTTTTAAAAAGAAAGAACAAGTAATCTAAAGGCAAAATCTCTTAAACCAGGGAGAGTGAGTTGCTCATGCACTTATTCTCCATTTTCTGCTACTACAGGAAAAGACAAAAGCCCAACCCAAACAAACAAAGGAAATGCTTATTCCTGGCTTCCTCCCCTTCCTCCACATTTAAAACATACAATCCTTTTGTATTGTGCAAAGAAAATACTATATTTTACCAATAAGAAGTTATGAAGGAAAATAACCAATTATTATATTAATTATATTTTTTCTGGTAGATTCAGCTCTGAGTCAGAAGCAACACATTCCAAAATACTAACTGCTGCACCTATGTAGGTCTAGTGAGCACTCAAAATGCTAAGAAAAAGCAACACTTGTTCATCGAAATTTGGGCCTTCCGTCTTACAGAATGTCTTGGGTTGCAATGTAAGGTGGAACCAAAAGTACATATTCTACTACGATCTACGATCTAGGTGAGCTGTTAAAATGAGTGGAGCAGTGTTCTTTCTCTTCTCCATGACTCAGCCCTGATAACTCCCTGGGGGGAGCAGCAGCCACACTGGGGGGACCATCTCTGCTAATGGGCCATCAAGGTCTCTCAGCATGACTCACAGAATCGCATCATCCCATTGTGAGATACCCTGGCCTGGGGGAGGAATGAAATATGCCTATGCATATATAATCTGAGGCTTGGGATACCATGAGAGGACCTCCAATGGATTCCCAAAGGACAGGAGTCCTCTGGACCTCCAGAGGACTAGATCTTTTCTACATGATCACTGCTTTGACAGAACCACACCCATCACTCCAACAGAACTGCAGCCACCATTTACCTGGACTACTACCACCACAGAGCAGAGTGTGACCAACAGAGTGACCAACAGAGTGACCAACAGAGTGTCACATTGTATTCTGACTTTGTCAGTTTTAGCCAGTGTTTCTGTACTATTACCTTTATTCTAATTTTCCTATTAAATTGTGGTTCTGATTTGGAATCTCTTGCAAAATATTTATGTGTAATTAATTCCTCACACTGGTTTGCCTTCAAACCAATACACAGATATATCAACAGGAGCTGAAATTAGGAAAACCAATCCTTTTGCAGACCTGACAGGAGGAAAGAATCTGCAGTGCAAAGGGAGCACCACAACACTGACAGGAAATGGTCAAGGTTGGCAACTTCACTTTTTAATCCTTTGAAAAATTTGTATTATATGTTTTGGACTTCCCTACTTGCGGATGTAGGGCCCACTGCCATCACAGAAATGCAAGAAAAATTACTCTAAAACTGGCGGGAGGGTTCTTTGGAGATAACTGCAAGTTTTTCGTAAAAGTGGTCCTGTTTCTCCTCAGCTGAGACCCAATCTCTAACCCATACATACATGGTAAGAGTATATGGCAAAAATTTTTCAGGTAAAGTGTGCCAGAACCATAAATGTGGAACAGAAAAAAGAAAGACTGTCTCTCTCACCTTGCATGAACAATGGCGCTTCTGTTATTTTCCCTGTGCCCTAAATAGACTGGATTCAGTAGCTTTGAATTCATGACATTCCTTCTCACACCGATCTCCAGCTCATAATAAGCTAGTAGCTTAGCAGTCTTCTTTTTTTTCTTTTCTTTTTTTTTTTTTTTTTTTTTAAATTGGCTAGGAAGGCAGGCAAGCTTTACAACCAAAACAATCAATTTCAAGCTGCCGAACCCAATCAGGCTGATTTCAGAGTGACCCTTTAAATTGAGTGTGAAATTGGGAGATGGAGCTCCCCTTTCCTACTCCACAGCTAGTGGAGAAACCATCACTTCCTTTTGTAAGTGGGTGCATTAATAGTTGTGCTGTTCTTGCAGACATTATGTGCTAGCAAAACTATGTGTGCCTGGTTCTGTAGCAGGTTACAGGGGAAAAACAAAGAGAAGGCCATCTGGCTTCACCAGTTTGTATGTATAATGTCCAGATACTAACGCTTAATGCACTTGTAAACCTAAGTTGTCTCTCTCTCTCGGGGTCTGATTTTAATTTGGGTAATATTCCCGTTAATAATAACATCTAATTACAACATCCATTAAAAGTTAGTAACATTAATTTAACAGGGAGAAAATCTAATAGAGTTCTTAGAGCCGTATTGGCATTTTTCCATTAAATTAATGTTACAAACTTTTAAAAGGATGTCTTAAATAGGCATCGTTAGTAGTGGGAATATTAAACAAATTAAACTCAGGCCTTTAATATGAGGTGGGAGCCTATTTATGAATCCAAGCAAAGGTGTCTGCTATGCCTTTCAACCCATTTAAAATGTTCAACAGGAAGCATAAGGCTGTGCAAAATTTACAGTACCTAAATTTCCGTCTAGTAAAGGCTCAACTGAATGACTTTTTTTTTTTTTTTTTTTTTACAGTATCTCTTTGGCTGGCCGTGTGGTCCACACATTCCTTGCTTGGCTGCTGTTGTTCTTTCTTTCCAACAATGATGTTCTGGCCAAATAATTTCCCTCCTTTTGGTTATTTTGGTTTGTTTGGTTTGTTTGTTTGTTCCTCTTTTCAGAGAAGGTGATCATGAAACCAAAGGATGACCAGTTCTCCTGCTACTTAGGCAGAGGCCTTGATAGATTTGAAAGAGACTTACATATTTGTCTAAAGAGGGAGAAATTGTATCAGAGATGTATAGGTTTTGAAAGGCATGCTTTTTGTCTAAATCCAGACTTCATCTGCAGTAGGCAGCATCTACAGTTTAAACATGAGCCTGCTCAGATGGTCAAACAGAACTTTAAAGGGATTAATTTTTAAAAGATGATTCTTAGTTTACAGGCTGACTAGGGACAGAACTTTTTATAAAACAAACATTGGATTAGACAGATTATATTCCCCTTGGGGTGAGGACAAAAGGAAGAGCTACATGTGAAAGAAGTTAGTCAGACACTTAATGTAATACTGGAAGAGGATCAGCAAGGGACTGGGCTCATTTTGTGCCCCATGTAAAACATAAGCTTCCGGCACAGTCTATTGTTAATGCTTCAATAATACAACAATATTTAATAAAGCAGCACCGACAGAAAACCCAGCAGAGCAGTGCAGTGCGGTCAGACTCAGTAGCTTTAATAATGCATGGCTTCAAATTTTCAGCCAGCATTTTGCTGCTTCAAGACTTTCCAAGCAAACATCAGTGAACACACCATATTCAGAGCACCTGGAATAGATACCAGGATGGGATCTAGATATGGGCCGTTTGTGTTTGACACAAGTCTCTGGACTTGTGCAGCCCTTCTGACTACATACTGTTGAAACTTATTAAATCCCTATTTAGATCCCTATCTGATCTAAAGTAAATACTGAAATAGGAATGCATTCAAGCTTATAAATCCTCACAATTCATTGTGTCATTCATTACGTCAAATGCTAAATTTGTGAATTTTTTTTTGTTTACCCTGCTATACGGGCACCCTTCTCCTACTTGTATATTTGCCTGCCTCACTGGATTTCAGCCTGTGATGCCCAGCTGCTGGGCAAAACCCATTGGCTCCTTCTGTCTGCCATCTGGGCACCAGAATAATTTTCCCAAAGTACAACATGCAAGTAATGAAGTAGTGAAGGAACTGTAGGTTAACAAATAGCTCATAGTCTTCCTGGAAAAGGCATGCTGGGTGGCCCCATGATAAAAAGCTACCCTGGCTAGCTATTAGTCCTCTCTAACCTTGTGTGGGCAGTATGGTAAGATCCTTTCCCAGAGCTGAACTGTGCAGACCCCAGAGAGAGGATGTGAGCCTCCTTGCACCGATATCATCAGTCTTAAGGGCTCATTATCACTACTTAACAGTATATCTGAATTTAGGTCTTTTTCAAGCAGTCTCAGGGTGATCTTCTGCACGCACACAGGGCTGGCACACAGAGCTTTCCAGCTCACAAGTAGTTCTTGCCTGGAAACTCAGTCCTTATGAAGCAGAGGCAACTTTTCATTATCACTCTGAGTGCATTTTGCTTGTGAATTCCACCCATCAAACATAAAAAAATCCCCAAGACAACAACAGCCTCCAAACCCTGTTGACTTCAGGGTTTATTTCAATAAATAATGGTGATGGGAGAGTAGACTGCAATTTGAATGGCCATTTCTGTGAGTCAGGTTGTTCATGTCTCAGACAGCAAGACCATTTTGACTAGTTAAAAATAAAAATAATTTTTAAAATAATAAAAAACTATATTACTGCTTTATTATTTGTTAGATAATAAAGTTTGATTAGTTATTATTTTTATGCTATTATTTAAGGAGTATCAAAATGCTAATTTCATGTTGGAATATGGCACTCAGAAAAATGTAGGAGAAAACAAATACCAGTAAAATCATGTTTTGATTCTGGGTGGCAAATTGAATGACAAGTTGTAGCAAATAAGCTTGGTGGATTTTGGTGTGGTTTGGTTTCTTGGTTGTTTTTTTTTTTTTTTTTTTTTAATCCTTGGGCATCTATTTAGCTACACGTCTGAGCTCAGATAACAAAAGAGGTTTTACATTACCCAAATGCTAAAATACTCTAGCATCCAAAGAGTTTAGTGATACTGTTTGAAAGGAGAAAAAAGTCTAGTATGCCATTAAGCAGATTGATTTTCCTCTTTTGTTCCACAATAAGCTGTTAGTTGGGAAAATATACAGCTATTTGTATCATCCTACAGCCAGTAGTGTAAGATGCAATAACATAGTGTAAATTTATAACCAATGCAGATTTACAAGCAGACTGTAGAGCTGTATGTTGCCTAAAGCAATTAGATTATTATTGTAGTGGTATTAGAATAAATGCAGTTAAAATGTTGACTTTTTAAAACAAGAATATTTTGCTTTCTCCTAATATTTCCCAGTATATTTTACTTAGAATATATTAGCTAAACTAAATAATCAGATTATTTTATGCAAATAATTTTAAATATTCAAGACTAAAAAAGAAAAGCATGTAGAGTCATTGTAAGGGCTGTTGTTTACTTTTATACTTTTCACTTTCTCCCTAGTGAGACATCCAGACACTTACTAAAAATGATTCAGCAAAGGACAGGTCTATGTGCATGTTTACACACCTTCACATATGGCTTCAACATGCTCATGAAACATAAAGAATGGAGGATAAAAACCTTAAGACCAATCAGTAAACAACCAACTATACTGTCCTCCCTAACACAGATTTTTCACAAGGAAGTAGAGGCATTCTTACAGCACCTCCACAACAGGGATTGGTTCAGTCAATAGGGATAAGCTACTGTTAATTAGTCTGATCTACTTTAATAACTTTATTCAGAAGGAAGGATGGGGGGAGGCTAGGGGAAACTTCCCTGCTGTCAGTATTATACCCTGTAGAGGGGCCTTATATCAGCAATTCAGTGGGAGGAAGTCATGTGGAAACATTTCTCTATTGTTCCCATGAGCATTCATCTCCTAATTTGCATTAAATCAGTCAGCAGTCGACACTGGTTTGGGTCCATACCTGTAAATCTTCTGTTATCAGATGAAAGTATTAAAGTGTGGCTCTCTGACAAACTTGTTGATCAAAAGCAGCGATACCAAATGCAAATAAGATTAGCTATAGTGTTTGGGAGGGAGGATGCTCTTGGTGTGTTTTTGCTTTTAAACTGGAATTTGTTTTGTGCAAAATTATCCATACACCTTTGGTGTTTACCTAAACACTTCAGTCACCTCACCCCCTTTGCCAAAAGAAGCCCCAAAACCACTGAATCCCCCTCCACTGCACACACACCCACCCACCCAGCCACACACCCACAACACCACTACACACACCCCCTGACCTGCAGCAAAGCATCATTCCCACAAACATTTCCATTGAAGGGGCAGATTTTCCATTTGTGTAATTTGATGCCCTGCTGATTTCTAGAGGCTCACTCTTACTTGATGTGCAGTGCTGGCCAAAATGTTCCCCTGTTAGGGAAGTGTTTAGTTTTCACAGCCAGACTTATACCTGTATTCCTCAGAAAGGAATCAGTCTGACCAAATCAATTATCTTGTTCTCTCTGTTTCTTGTGGTGCTATCTCCATATGTGGTTGTGCATTTTCTATCTCTCCATCTATCTATAACTATACAACTAGAGCTTGGCTTGGAGGGCAAGCAGTAAACTATTGTTCAAAGGAGATTGAAATTGCTTGGAGCAGGGAATTGTCTTCTTAATTAGTCTGGAAAACATCATGCACACTTATGGCACTATAGAAATAATAAATAATAATAAAAATAGTTCCTGAATGTGGGTTCATATTGCCCAAAGGCAAAGGCTGGGCAGCTGTTGGAAAGATGATGGTTCCCAGCAATAAATATGGGTGGAATAAGCATCAGCTCCAGGAAGGATCTTGTCAAGCTGTGGATTCCTTCCCAGCCTGATACCTGACAGTGCATCTACTTCAGGTATATTCACTGGAGATGTTTTCTCTGATAGGGTATAAAGTTCACTCTGCTTTTAAATGACAAGGTAAAAAGAGAGAAGTAATAAGGTAACTTCCTAGGGTGGGCTGAGCAGCCTGCTTCAGAAGTGTCCTTGCTCTGACCTTTATAGTTTTTTTTTTTTGTTGTTGTTGTTTTTTTTTTTTTTTTTTGTTTTTTTTTTTTTTTTTTAAGGTAGAGAGTGTGTAAAGACAATCTAGCAAGACTGCTCTTCAAGCAATATAGTGACAGCCTTTAGAAACAGCTGTGCAAGGAGACTGACAGATTCATCAGGTACAGTGTGGCCCTGCTGCAGATCTGCCTCACTGAAATGGTTTGAGCTTTTTTACAGCTGTTTAACCTAGGGGACGAAGGGAGGGGACAGAGAGAGGCTGGGAATTTTGCTATCAGGGGCTGCAACACTCTGCTCTGCTCTCCCGTGAGACTAGTCCCAGAGTCCGATCTGTTTAGTAATGCAAGAGATAGCCTGCCTATTAAGGGCAAACAAAAGCTATAGACAAAAAAATAACCTGCCTGAATACAGCTTATTTGGTGGAAACTACACTTTTTAAAAAATGAATTAAATTGCTGGATAGTGATGTATCTCAGCAAGACCCATTCATTGGAAACCAGCAACAAACATAAACTTAAGAGTCAAATACTGCAGACAATATTTAGTGATTACTTAGGCAAAGCTCCCAGCAACTTAAATGGAAATTTTGCCTGAGGAAAAACAGTTACCAGAGATGGTAATGCCCACATTCAAACCTTCACAGTTTTCTTGCTTTTTGATTCTATCTGAAAGTATTCCATAAGTGCTTTTGGAGAAAACAAAAAAAAAGAAAAGAAAAGTTTTATTTTTTAATTGAGGTAAATTCATGAAGGATACTTTAGACATTTGATCCACCCCTTACAATCTGTGTAGTATAGGTGAAATTTAGAGTATGTAAGAATATGTAAGTTGAAATAGCAAATCTGCCTGTATTTTATCCCTATATCTGAAGTAGATTTCAGAAATGGCTGCATGTCTGCCTGTCTGCCTGAATCCACAACTGATTCCCCCAGTGTGCTGCTGCAATTCCCCATGGCCAAGGGAAGCTGACAAGAAACACTTATTGTTTGACCTTTGCAAGGTACTATGACCAATAGCACTAGCCAAAATCCTGGCAGGCACACTGCTGCCAGGAGAGGACAGAGCTGGGACCATACTAGTCTTTAATCTTCACAGGACATAACACATATTTTCTTCTTCTTCTTTTTTTTTTTTTTTTTTTTTTTTTTTTTTTTTTTTTTTTTTTTTTTTTCCCAGTGTTATGGGAAATACAGTGTCTTTATGGCAGCCAAAGCTTACCTTTTGGGTACAAGTGCAAGTTCCTTTTGTCTAGATCCACAGATATTAAAATTTAGATAATGGTATTTTTCCTAGTATTACTGAACTGCCATAAGGCCTTCCAAGGACATGTGCTCAAATTTACCAGTATCCTTTTTTTCCCCCATCTATATCTGAATTTCTGCAGGCTTGCTAAAGAAGCCTGTATGAGTTATAAGGATTGAAAACTGAGGGGGGGGGGGGGGGTGGAAGAAAAATTCAGAACTAACATAAGGAAAATATATTCTTTCAAAAGTCCACAGTTATTCTTCTGGAAGGTGTTAGCTTAGATCCTAATCAAAAAGGGAAAAAAGAAATTATTATAACAGTCAAGATCTGAAGGATGCAAAGTACACTCAAAGAAACAAGAGGCAATTTCAATTCACAATGCATCTCATAAACAGTATGATTATCTTTACTGCAAAGAGTTTATAACTGTTTTACAAGAGGGGGAACAAGTGACTGAAGATGGAGATCTGGGAGACAAGAGTTTCTTAAACTCTGGCTTTCTCAATGGGGTAAAAAATCTTCCATGTGAGAGTAATCTTTGTTCAAAAGTATCTTTTCTTCACGTAAGTAATTTGTATACATTTTAAGGCAAAACCGCAAAGCTGAAGGATCCCATCACTTCTACACAACATCCTGGAACTGGAAAACAAGCAAGAAATAGGATGTAAAAATTCCAGAGCCTCTGTGAGACCCATCATTTTTTCAAGCTGCTGTAGACTGCTAAAGACTGAATACTAAAATCTGGATCAACAGCAGATGTACTAACATATAGCTAAACCAGTAATTAATACAGTTATTATGCTTACTATTTTGACTGTAGCCTTTTCTGTAGAGAAAACACTGATTGTTTATCTGTGCTTATATTAAGACAGCAAAATGCCTGTCAATCCTACTGCTATTATTAGGGAATAATTTCTCACAGCAGTTTCTGCAGGGTGTTTTCGGAGGTAAACACCCTACAGAAACTGCTGTGAGAATATATTACACTATATTATGACAGAATAAACTGAATACTAATACTAATAATAACAACAATAATAATAAAACTTAAGAATAACAATAATAAATATTATGATAATGATAATCATCATCTATACAATATGCTGATTAAAGTCATAATAGCAATAAATAGAACCTATTGATAAAAAGAAGAAGCTAGTTGCAGCATTGCGTTTTCTCACCCCAGTCCGGATGGCTCGGGAGCCCGGCTAAAGGCGCTGCCTCTTGGCCAGACCGGGGTTGCCGCGTGTCTGGGTGCTCTAGCGCTGAGCGCACTGGCGTGGGCCAGCCGCGCTCTATAACCGATGCTGAGAGGAGATAAAGGGGCGAAGGAATGGCACACCTTGCCCTGTGTGGCTGGAGAAAGTTTATTCCCACATAGTGGCTGTGGTGGAGGGTGGCATCTGTCCCGCAGTGCCCATGTGGACAAGATGGCAGCGAGACAAAGGGAGCATGGGATTGTATAGGGGACAGGCAGACAGGGGCAGAAGCCCCCCTCGCCCAGTGGGGACAGGCAACAGGGGAGTGGCACGGACCACGGAAGCCAATGGGAACACAACAGGGGTGGGTACAGGGTTCCGGGATGAATGGGATTGCGGGGATGGGGTAACTGACACAGAAGTTTCAGGAATGGACAGGGAGTGGCTACAAGACTGACATGGGAATGCCCCAATGGTAAGTGACCCAGAACGAACCATCGCGGGGGGAAATGGGGGTACATAGAACCGGCTAACTAACATTCATAAAAATCCCTATCTGAACCAATCTGGGATGCAACAGCTAGTAGCCTGACTGAAGACTAAGACTGAGGTACAGACTTGTACTTTTTTAATACTCAGAAATGCATTTATAAAGTAAGCACTCTATTTGAATGAGGAATGGATACAGGGCACCACCAAGGAAGACCTACGAAAGTTCAGCAAGCTACATCAAGACAAGCCTAGCAATTTTGGGACTGCATTGTAAAATTCAGTAATTCAGAGCTCCTTTTCTGAAAAATAACTCCCTCTTTGTCTGAAAAGTAAAGAAGGAAACAGAGCATCAAAACAGATTTGTCAATCAATATTGGAAATCAGTGCCATGAGTATGATAAAGAGCTAAAATACTAGTTTCTTGTTACCAATATCTTATACTCAGTGATGTTTAATTATTTTCTGAACAGCCAGATTATTGTCACTTCTTTGTTGAAAAATCAAGATCATATGTTCCCAGCCCTTTTTAGTCATACTGAAGACAGTGCCACCTTCCTTGCCACCTTGCTTCAAATATTACATGTTCTACATTATGTTAACTAATCACTCCATATTTGAATGTTTATCTTTCAAAAGAAAAGGAATACAGGTCACATAAGTCAGATAAACATTTCTTGTCCTTTATATTGGAAAATAGATATATATATAATATATTTGCATTAGTTAGCCCTTCAAACAAAATTCTTTGAAATTACCATTTTTTAAATCTAGAAATAGGCTTCACAGTCAATTTCAATTTACGGAGACTGATTTTTGCAAGAAAAAACAGCGAATGTGGCCAGCTTTGCAACAATCATTGGTACTGTCCTTCTTCTACATAAATGCATAGAGCCAAGTGCTCTGCTGAGTGGTCTCAGAAAGGTCATTGAGGGCAAAGGATGATATAAACAGTACCTAAAAGCATGGCAAATCAATCATAATTAACACTTGGAGGTACTTTCTGTGCACAAAGACCCTGGAGGGAAAGATCACAGGCAGGGATCACAAGAAAATGTGCAGATATAGGAGCAAACAGGTTTCCTCACTCCAGGTGTCCCTTTTTGGTTGATGAGTTTGTGCTCTCCCTACAGCGAGAGGGATGTGGGAAATCCCACGTTGCACATATAAAAGGGTTCAGGTCTGAGGCAGAGCTGAGGAGGTGCAATGGAGAGGCAACCTCCAGAAAAATAATTTTCAAGCACTTTGCACATAAGCAACATAAATACCACTTGAGTACCTATGTTCCTTTTCAAGGTCCTGGTCACCTCTCCTGATATTGCACAGGCAGTTGTCATTATAAAAACCACCCTGAAGCTAACTGGAACATCCAAGGAAAAAGTGGTGTTTTAGAGACAATTTCTAAAGTCTTTAGGCACAGAAGGTGAAAGGTGTACGCATTTACTGATCACAAAATCTACAGTTTTGAAACACCCGCAGAGGGCACCTAAGCCAGTCTTTAATTCATGTATTAGTATCTTTACCTGAAACAGAAAGAATTGCAGCTTAAGGAACTGAATTTCCCTCTCTTGTACACTGTGCAGTGAGAGTTATTTAATGAGAGAAGAAAAAGTTGATACCCTTTCTCTTTTCTCTCTTTTCTAGTCCAGGAAGAATGTCTTCTAGACTAAGCCCTGTGGTACAATGCCCAGGGCATCTTGTGCATCCTCCTCAGTCTCAGAAAATAGAGAAACATGAACATATCTAAAGCTGTCAACAGTTGTGTATGTCCAGAAACAGACCCTTCAGCACATGGCATGTGTTTTTGGCATCCCCAAGGTCATATGATAGTAAGACATGGTGTAAGGGAAGACTTAATTTGGATTAAACATTTGCTTACACAAAGAATGCAACACAAATGTTTCAAAACACAAACGTTTGAATACATGATGGTCTTTCATTGCAGATAATCAATGAAGATTTATTGCAGGCCCCAAACCATTTTGTTAGACAAAATCAACTGTTTCTGTGTAGAGTAGACAAGAGAGAAAAGCATACCCAATGCTACAGACCTAATTTTAAATTTGTGATCACTGTAGGTCAACTATTTAAAACATCTTTTACAGAAAAAAATAATTTGAGTCTGATATTAAGCATTCAAATGCAGAACATGTGATACATGGTGTGCTATTATTGCTAGAGACAGAAGTCCAGGGGCCTATTGCAGTAGGCATACCAGACTTAGAGACTTAGTGACAAATAATCTGTGTCTACTTCCTTCTACTGTACTGAGTGTTGAAATGATAGTGATCAGTTTGGTACTACAGCACCTGAGGTAGTGTACAACACTGGTATATCCTTTAACCTTCATCCTCCTCCTCTCAAATCCACCACAATCTGTATTGAAGCTGTTGACAGACTGCATCACTGTCCCTGCATCAGGACTTTCACTTTCATTACTGAAAAAGTAGTGAGGCAAATAGCTGGAGTATCTCTGTTGCAGAAGAAAACAATAGCTGTGCCAGTGGACAGCTGGAGTTCCCAGACAGAGACCCGCTGTGATGATGACCAGCATTACTTCAAAACTGTGGATTTTCATTAACTATTTCAGTGCTCTCAATGCCTTCATGAACTGAAATAAAGATTTTGTTTCAACAAAGTTTACACTAATGTGATTCTTTTTTTCAATAGCTACAGCAATAATGCATCATAGCAAACAGAGTGTTTGGCAGAACAGAATTAACATTCTTCTCATAGCAGTTACCATACGATATACTCCTGATTCTGGTGGCACTTTTTTCTATGAGCTCCACTTTGAACACAACGATGGCACTGAGTGTATCTCACAAATGAAGCCTAGCTCCACTTAGATTCTGAACAAGAATGCGTTTACTATGCAACAAACCCAATGCATGCATAACCAATTTAAATGCAATTTAAATACTATTATGGGGGTGAAGCACAATTAATTTTAAAATCATATTTAAGTGTTTTTTAGTTTGTGATCTCCTGCCTCATTTAACATGAAGAGAACACTAAATCATTTACTTTGCACATAGGGGAAGCTTACTTTCTGCTCAAGTGTTTAGCATTTTTATTCCTTTTTGTTCTCTTTTTTAAACCAGAAGATTTTCTGCTATTGCCGTGATTACATTGTAAACTGTTTAAAAGCCTCTGTTCACAAAAGAATCATGCAGGAATGCTGAAGCTTTCACTTCAATTTAGCAGGTTTGTCAAATTTTTCTAGTTTGAAACATGATGAGACAAATAAGTTTCACATTCAGTGTTCTACTCTTACAAGGCCTATAAACACTTTAGTATATACATATAGCAGCAGATTTCAGGCAAGTGAAGTAAATCCAGCCAGTGAGTTTAAGGGAGATTTTCCAGTCATGAATGGTAACAGAACATGGTGCATGGTGGTCTCAAGTATGTGATGATGTATCATTGCAACACAGACACATAAATGGAATTAGTGGCTGTAAACAAGTATGAGTTGAAAGGTGAAAATTACAGAAAAAAAGCCTTAACATTCATTTACACAAGTGTGTAAAACAGTACCACCCAGTACTGAAGACTTGATAAAAAGCACAGAAAAATATATTTAATTTGCCATCTAAACTTGAAGAAAATCAAGCACAAACATTAAGATTTATTTAGAACAATATAAGGTCTTTTCTGCTTTGGTTTCCTGAGGTTGAAAAGCAAGGGACAGATTAAAAAGTACTGTACATGATGAGCAGTTGCTAGTTTTTGTTGCACTGTAGTTTCCATCTCTCTCAAAAATTTATCAGACATGTTTTTTTTATTTCTTTTTGGTGAAAACATCTGAAGTTACAATCAGACATAGAAAATAATGTAGGCCTTTTTCATACTTGGAGAACATGCTGGGACGAGGGTCTCATAGGACAGAGGCTGACTATTTAGGTTCATATGGATGATTTAATGTAGTCTTAGACTGGGATGCTTGTGCCAACTCTGGACAAAGAATTTCTCAAGTGGATAAACTAATGCAGAAAAAAATGCCATTAAACTATAATTATACCCAAACTAGATCTGATATCACACATTGCAATGCACAATGCAGCAGATATCATTCAATACATGCTTTTAGAGTGGTTAGTATAAAAAAGCCAAGCAATCTTCAGTTGCAGAGATCTTGCAAATGAGAACAGAATCTCAGAATTAGTACTGCAGTTTTCTTGCATGATATATACTCAGAGTACTGCCTCAAAAACCAGTGCCACTACTTGAGCCGAGATCATTCACTTGAAGTAACTTGGGTCATCTAAAGTTATAAATCTGTATTTTCCCCAGCACAATTCTACCTAACAGAACACAGATCCCATGGGCAGACTCAGTTTGCATATATGCCTTTGTATTCCTGAGCCATGTGAGGAATGAGACTGGTAAGAAGGGTCCTAGCATTATGGGTCCTACCTGACAGGGATATTAGCCTATACTCATATGTTGTATCTCCAAAGGTGTCAGCACGTGTTTCTCAATGAATATGTCATTGTACATAAAATGAAATTTATCACTCCCCCCAAACTCAACACAAAACCTGCTCCAACCAACCAGACAAATATTCCCACTCATTCTTTTCAGAGAATTTCGGCACAACAGCACAGAAGACAAGATTTATCCCCTGAAAAAAAATTGAAGACAGATTGTTTCCTTTTGTCTGTAGCACTCAGCATACTGGGAATTTTGAGGGCAATTCAAAGCTGTTGTCTGAATTGGTGTTAAAAAATCAGACATTCAAGATCCTCATGCACAGGTACAAATGTCTGCAGATAACAGCAATCTACCTTCTGCTTTCATATATTGCTTTGCATGATACACATTCACAGCATTGAAGAAACCTCTTTGAAAATGAAGTCATCAACTTTGCTTCACCCTGCTCCAGTTCAGTCTTTCTACTGGCTTCTGAAGATCCAGAAGACCCTCCATGGCATTACTCAAGCTGATTCACTAGGGCTCAGTGAATTGTCTAATTCATCCTTTCTCTAAATAATTACATGATGTTGAGCCAGGGACGGGCGAAATGACTTCTATGATTTTAGAAGGTAAATGAGAGTTTATTTAAAAGCACTTCTCGCTTTTATAGAGAACATTGTAAATATTAATTCTATAGGTCTTACAGTAAAAATATTTTACTTGACTGGTACACTGGACTTAGGTCAGTGTGGTAGAAC
Source organism: Vidua macroura (assembly GCF_024509145.1). Classification (NCBI taxonomy): domain Eukaryota; kingdom Metazoa; phylum Chordata; class Aves; order Passeriformes; family Viduidae; genus Vidua; species Vidua macroura. The sequence goes on from NC_071571.1 coordinate 61,000,726, forward strand.
GTATCTATAAAGAATATGAATGGAAAGTAAGATAATAGATTGTAAAAGTCCTTTTGGACTTTTTCCTAGGCTTAGCTTGGTAGAAATCTTTCTCTTTTTCTCTCTGATTGAACTGAGAATATCCACAGTTACATACAATTTAGAAGTGATGTGGAGGATTTTGACTGTATTTTACACTGCCTCAGCCTATGTCCCCATCATTTCATTCACTAAGTAGGTTTAGGCTCAGAACTTTGGTTAAACAGCCAAGGAACTCCTTGCTGCTGCAAGTATCAGATGATGATCCATGATGTTATTCTCTTCCCTCCCAGGTCTGAATGACAGACTTGCAGAAGTTTGTTCTTTTACAGATTAAATCAAATTTAAAGAGGATTCATTCATTCATTTCCAAGGCCCTCAGAGTGTTAATCTCCAAACTCCAGCCTGGGTGGTTACACTGTACCTGTTGAAATTCTCTCTGTGGTCTCAATTGTCACTCTTCCAGATCCTAAAAACTGCTGAGCAATGTTGTTAATGCATTTCAGTGGGAGAGTGCATTTCAGTGGGAGTGGTACATTTTGTTAGTGCTTAAAATATCTTCTGTATTCCTCACAGAAAGAAAATAAATTTCAGAATGTGATTTTAAGCAGGATATGTAGCATCTTTTCCATGGGCCTCCATGATTACTGAGGTTGAGGTTTCTTGCTTGATTGCAGTAGTGCATAATCCTATTTAAGAAGTCTATAGTCTCCAGCAACACCAGATCCTTGTTTCTGCCCACAGACTCCAGTGGCCACAGTGCTCTGTCACATGGCGAAGTAGTTCAAGGAATGTGTCTACCAATAAAAGAGATGATTTCCTCTTCTGAAGATTATTAGTGGGGCAAGGACTGGGCCAACACTTATGCTGACAAAACATACAGGCAATTATGGGGTTCATTACAGAGAGAATGCTTAAATAATCCTTACCACAGGAGAAATGCCATATAACTTAGTCCTAAGCATGCTAGTGAAGGAAAAAGGAAAGGCTGATTCTCCAGTGAGGACATCTGTGAGAAGTCTTTCAGAAAGAATGGATTTTAATCACTTAATTGAGCACTTTAATAAAATATTCACCATTTGATTATCTCTAACTATAGCTTCCTGCATGTATATTTTAAGGACAAAATACATTGACTGGAACAGGTCAAGTTAAAATCTCTCCTTAGAACAGTGACAATGTTAATCTATTTTCTCCCCTCACAAGCGTAAGGGGTCTGGTGACACAACTCCTTCTAGAGACAATAACTAACTTAGCAAAATTCATAGTTGGTTCTAGCACAGATGCTTACAAGAGTCAACACTTGTTGCCATTACAGGTGTGTACTGCATTCAGACCGTGGAAACGAGAACAGCCATGTGAACATCATGGTGGTCTGTACTGAGTCAGTGGTTTGCTTAAAAATCATTGTATGATTTGGGCCATTAGACCATGACTGCCTAAAGGACAAATGATTTTTTTAATGTCAGATGTCCACAAATACAAGGCCTAATTCAAACACAATCTGGTATATTTGACTTCATGACAAGCATAATAACTTGCCATCCATCTCAGTAACTACATGCAGAATTTTATAGCAGCTGAAGTTACCTGCTTTGCCACATTGCAGGTTTTGGGATACTTATATGTGAACTTGTTATGCATTCCAAACAGTAATACTTTGACTTGGAGGATTGTGTTAAATTTTTATATGGACAAGTACACTGCCCCCTTCTTGAAATAGATTTAAATGTTAAATAGTCTCAAGAATCCATTCTGTACTAATTCCTTTTCAGTTCAAGGTGGATTATCCAAACTGATCATACCGCAAAGAAAGTAATCGAAAGATTTTCACATTTATGATACATTGTGTCAAGCAGGTTCATGATTTAATGTAAGTTGAAACTTTCAAAAAAAAACACTTAAAATTTACAAAAAACCACTTAAAACTTAAAAAAAAAAACTTACTTAAAAAAAATCATAAATTAAGAAGCTGAGGAAACAAACTCCTAAAAGCCAAAGAAAGCATACACTAAAAATACAGTCTGCAGTGAGCTGTGCAACCATGTACATAGATGTAAGTGTAACTGTAAACTAGAAGTATGTGCAGTACTGCAAAAAGGAGAATTGTCAAAACAGAAAGAAGCTATGAGGAAAATAGAATAGTAAAGGGAAAATAGATATGTAATGACAGTATAACTAGAAATTGATTATCTTACACTGGATTTTTCAAACTGCACAGTGAGGTAATCTTGCAGGAAATCTGCTTAATTTAAAATTATCCCATCAAATAAAGGGTGAAAAAGTAACATTTAAAAATATAGTAGAAATGGGGAGAGTGGCAGGAAAGAATAAGGAAAGTGAAACACTAATAACAGCAGAGCATTTTGATGTTAGATAGGATGCAACAGTGGAATACACTGTTGTAGAAAGAGATAGGAAGTTTTTGCAATCTGAGTGCAGAAAGGGCAGAATATGGGACTGTAAATGTGTATGCTTTTTTTTTTAAGGGAAAAAAACTAGTGATGTCATAATATTCCATAAAATAATCAAATAATTTCTGTTTTCCTTTTTCCAAGTGCATTAAAAAGTTCTAACTAGAAGCAAACAAATTTTACCTAAAAGCTTTTTAAGAATTGGCCAAAGAATCACAAGAATTAGCAACACAACTAAATTTTGGCACACTGGGGAGCAAGATAATCCTCTCAGGTTTTTAAATAAAGAGTAAATCTGGAAGAAGAAAAAAACAAAATACTGAAAAATATATGGAAATCATATTAGACAATTGTTGGCCGTAATAGAGATATTGTTTGTTCAGCTGCAGGAATCCCATGGTAAATGTAAATCCTCAATGTAAAACACTGAGCAAAATAGAGGGGAAAGAGATAAGCTTTAATCACAAGTGGGCAAGGGATATTACTTATATTTTGGCAGGCCATTACCAGCATACACTGCTAAATATACTTCAAAAGTATGCTGGTCAGCTTGAAAGAGTTCAGAAAAGTGTCATAAAATGACATAAGGCCTGGAAAACAAATTCAGGCAATTCCACACTGATTTTAAACAGGAAGGAAGGTTAATTCATAAAGTATCCATAATTTCTGTGATGCAAGTGGGCTTTTGAATCTTCCATCAACTCAAATTGCAAGCAGTTCCCTAAATTAGTATCAGATTAATTGTTGGCACAATGTGATGTGCTTGGTACTTCTGTGATGTGCTGAATACAGATGGATCACCCTTCCCAGCCAGCTGGCACACCCAGACCGAGAGATACAGTGCAGAAGTCAAAACAGACAGGGATGAAATTCAGCCACACCGTTATTTTTATTTCCATGAGTAACCAATGACATTAGCTTTCTTCAAGCACAAAGCTTTCTTCCAAGAATAATTCTGGCTTGCTGAGGAGCTGGTTTGGTTTTTTTGTGGCAATGGAGTGAGGGAGGGGAATGACGGGCAGGAGGGGACTTACACATGCAACATTTGTGTTTCTTATCTCACGCAATTCCACCTATGTGTGAGAATTAAACATCTACCTTCTCATAGTCCTTACAGAGTGGATGAGGTTTGCATTTATGCACATCATATTGAAATGCATATGAAACTGTAGATTAGATGCCTTATGCAACAATCTGTTTTACTCTCGCTCCTAAGATACAATCACTCAGAAGAAAAGCCTCTACCAAATTAAAGTGATATATATGCTGCTACTTGTTGCATCCCGGACTTTGGGTTTAGATCAGGGTTTTGATGTGTGTTAGCAGATTCTGTGTACCCCTGTTTTCCCCCGTGCATCCCCCGGGTTTTCCCCCCTGCAGTAGCCGGTTCCCGGGTTGCCTTATCATGCGGGCCGGGCTCCCATCCCCCCTGTGGGTCCTTTCCTGTCGTTACCCCTCCCCCGCAGCCGGGGCCGCCCAGGGTCCCTGGCGCCGCCCCTGCCATGCCCCTATTGGCTCCCCCGGGCCACGCCACACCCCCGAGACTGCCCTGGGCCCCGGTGCCGTCCCCTGCTGTGTCCCTATTGGCTTCCCCAGACCATGTGACACCCCCCGTTCCACCCCTGATAAAAGCCCCACAAGGCCAGGGCCATGCGGCCATATTTCCCAACACAGGAACGGGGAGCACCCCAATAAAATGCTCTCAGCTCCTGCCACGGGGAATTTGGTCCTTCCTTCACTCCCCTTATCGAGGTCCCTCGCACGCGGAGGTAGAAATGGCCAACCCACTTTCCCGGAGCATGCGGCATCCAGGAACAGCGGCGGGACTGGGATCAGAGGAACCGCGGTGCCCGGTGGGGCACCGGGATGCTCCGGAGCCAGGAGAGACAGCAGAACGCTGCAGCTACTGAAAAGTATTTTTGTATAAACATATGTTTTCACTCACTGGGATTTGAGATAATCTTCAACCATTAAACTTTGAAAAATAAATCTCCATAAATTTAGTGATTTTCTTGAATACATGCAATTTGTGAGCATACCAGCTAAGTGTATTTATGTGGATAATCATTGAGCAAATTCAGGTTATATGAATTACACTTCATATATGAATATATGAATCACATATGATTCATATATGAATCACAAGAAATGTGATATTCACATATGAAGCTTTTTATTTCCTTTGTATTGTTTTCTGTATCACAACAATTTTTTGAGAAAGATTTGTTTTGGAGAAAAGTGTCAATTACATAAGAACTGTTTTAACATGTCCCAATTTCGTCCCATAGTTTTTTTTTTCCCAGTCTTGAGGGAACCAAGAGGCTTCTTTTATTTAATCTGTTGTGTGTAAAGTTGCAGAAAATTAAACTTTTGCCCTGTTCTGAGTAATTATTGGGCACCTTGGAGTCCTGTTGAGTCAGGTTACAGTGTGGAATAGCCATTTCTTAGGAACCTCCCATTCCTCCCTCAAAAGGGGCCACTCACAGAAAATCCCTTCACAGTCTGCTACAAAAGCTTTTCTGCTATTCTTCTTCACAATAATATATATTTTACCCTTCTGAGATGAAAAGACGAAGGGGCTCAAGCTAAGAAAAGTTGACCAGGAGGCTGGTGACAGCAGTCACTTGAGATCCTTTCAGAGATGCTCTCAAGCATAAATATTTAATCTCTTTCGTTCCCCCTAGTGTGAATATTTTTTTCCCCTTCAAGTATCAAAACAAAGTTATTGAAATGCATATAACCCTGATATTTGATCCATGGCTTCTAAGGGTCAAATACACACTGACCAAGCTCTTAAAGCCTGCAGGACTTTCAGGTGGTCACTTTGCACACACCAGCTCATCAATCAAGCAATAATCAGCAGGACAAGTGGGGGAAGATGCTAGTACAGACTACTTAAAAGGCCTGGGCAGCTGGTCCACTTCAGAAGTCCCTTTTATATAGTTTCAGCCTTTAGCCCTCCATGTTTGAAGGGAATTAAATACGCTTGTTACTTTCAATAGTTTATCCTCACATCTGTTTGCATTAGCAAACAAAACTGTTGTTGCTTCAGCATCCCTTTTCAAACATTAGGATCACTTCTTCCAAATTAAGAAGTGGCTTGAAAACACTTCAGCAATTTCAGTTTCCATTTAAAGCATGTAACACATCCAAACCCCTGCCCCATCTTTTCTTTATAATAACTGTTTTGGTAGAAGATGAGCACAGAAAAAGAGATATTTGTCCTAAACAATGTGCCATCACATAAACAGATTATAATAAAGCTCATTGAGTTCAGTCCTCCAAATAAAAACCATGGGTGTATACATATCTTGAACTCAGCTAGTATTTATTTTCACAGGTTGTTGATTGGTCATGTTGACGACAAACTAGTAGAAGTTCTGAAATGTCACATCTGTTTATCAAGTAATATGCAGTGGTTATTCTTAGCTTCACAATAGTCGAGGATGGATTGGTTGGCAGAACAAAGTATGAAATCATTCTGTCTCTCACCAAGGAACAAGCAAAACTGACAACCTCCTCCACTCCCAGTATGTCATAATTAGAAATTAGAGCTGCACCAAACTGTTTGCTACAGCTGTAAACTCTGGCAAAAGAAAAAGCCCTCCAAAACTATCTGTCATTTACTTAATAGGTTTCCTATTTAGTGTGAGCATGCTGAAACTGAAGATTGGGCTTTGGAGCAGTCAGAGAGCATATTTCCAGGACTTTCTGGAGGTTAAATAGCTGTTTTAAAGCTGTCCTTTGTTTCCTTTTTTTTTTTATATTTTGGAGTAAAAATCAAAAACAGCATTTGAATTCGCAGATTTTAGAAATGAAGATACGGTGGATTCTACTAACACTGTAAGCATACAATGAATGTAGAATTGAAAACCACAATCTAGGAGAAAGTAAAACATAAATAGAAGGGGAAGATTCAAACACAAAATTTAGGAGGAATTTTGGAAACAAAAAAAATCCTTCTGAAATGAAGTAATTATATTAATATATCATATTATAATTATATTCTGTGTGAGTATTACATCTTTGGGCTTTCTTAAGGAAAGCAGAAGAAAATAAAAATATGATCCAATTTATTTTTATATTATTTTCACCTTCAAAATGCCATTATCAGAAAAAACAGAGTTAAGCAGATACCCCAGTAAATAAAAATTAGCAATAGTAATGTGAAAATGGAAAACCACATGGCCACGAAACCAGAGAGCTACCACCCCAGCTTCCTTCATTGTCATGAGGATCAATGCAGAAATAAATTTGTCTGTTTGTTTTGGGTTTTTTTTAAAGGTCTTTGAGTTTGGGCCTAGATTTTTCTTTACTGTCAATGTACATACACTGTTTGTACACAGGCAGAACACTGAATTTGTTAGTAAACTGTATTAACCTGTGGCTGTATTTTCACTGAAGTTATCTGAAACCTGGCACCAACAAGTGAAAACAACATTTTTTGGCTGGGCTCTATTTTACCTTGTGGAATAAGATGGCTGAGCCAGACTGGACCCATTATCAAGTGCTGCTTTACAAGTTGAATAAGCTGACGTGTAAATATTCCATCATAACTGCTAGAGGTAACAGGTGACCTTCCTGGCACAGGATGAGGTGGCAGGCATATGAAATTAGTGTCACTGTCAAGCTGTTTGTAATCCAAGCCCTCTGCCTGGGGGGCCCAGCTTTGCAAATGGGCACATAACCAAATAGAAAGAGGCAAAGGCAGGGGGTAGGAAAAGGGATAAACAGCCCTCTTTTCCTGTCACTTCTGCCATGGGTCCTCAGCAGCTTCTCTGCTGCTGACTGACTGGAGAATTAGGAATCCAACATATGTGCAATGTGCATTAGAGCTGTACCTGTGCCACTGCTGTGCAAGGCACTGAGCATGCCAAGAGCCCAGCTGCTCTTATTCAGGTGAGCCAAGAGAAGCCATGGAAAAGAGGTGATCAAAAGCACGATAAGACAGGGCATGTACAAGGTCTGGATTGTCTTGCTGGGCATTTGCTGTACTGCATGATATGTCATGATGTTGTCTGGTCTCTGTTGCTGGGAGAATCAGGAAACCAGGACTGTCCACCAGGCTGATTTTTTCACTAGAGATTTCATGACTCTGCTGAAAGCTGAAAAGTACCTAAGTACTTACTGTTGTCCAAATCACACAATCCTAACTGCACAACCTCTAGCGACAACAAAGCAAATTCTGAGAGGGCAGGTTCACTTATGATATTTCTGTTGCCAAGTGCTGTTTGTGAAAGGACAAAATACAGTGGGGTCCTGAGCAAAGTTTTAAAAAAATTTAAAAATCAGTAGAAAGTAGTTTTCCTGAAGTTTAAAGAAGCGTTAAGTGTTTTAGTATCAGATTCTGTAAATCATCATTACTTCAGGATTTGTATGTATGTTATTTTAGCTAAGGAAATGAAACATGATTCTTAGCTGTTAATATATATAACAATACTGTTGAACCAATTTATAGCAAGGAAAACATCAAAATAAATTTAAGAGCTGGTTAAATCCTTATTTTTCATGCTTCAAGCCATGCATTTACAGTCCTTCCTCCCTCCTGTACTATTAACTCACACTTTCATACAATTTAGCAATATTTTTTTCACCCTCAGCTTCATATCAATGACCTCTACATTTTTTAACTTGTCTCTGGAATGTCTAGTCTTGAGATATTTAGTGAAGCAAGGGAAGTTTGTGGACTATTTACAAGATTCAGGCACTAAAACCTGTTGCTGGGGTTCAGGGTTTGTTTTTCAAATGACTTTGCAGAAAAGTGTGTGGTTTTATCCTTGTACAATTTACTACTCCTATTTCCATTGTCTTTATGGATGGAGACGCTTGCTCTGTTGTCAAAAATACCATTGGGGCTACACTTCCTATCGGGCTTTGTTTAGTCTTTGTTCACTCTGCCCCCCACCTCCCATACTCCAGGAAAATACAGTTCAGTGTTTGGGATTTCCCATTCATCCCGATTAAAACAAAGCCAGCAAAGTTTCCCCCACCAAACTGTGTGCCTGTTTTGAAGAGGCGGCAGCCACCAGCTTTGGTTTTGTCAGGGATGAAAAGAGGGCATCGCAGCTGTAAGGCAGCGTAGACGTGTGAAATGGGTTTCACATGCTGCTCAGCTACCAGTGGGGTGGCCATGTATGATTCAGTCTGCGCTGAGTCAAGAAAAGGAAAAGCCTTCAAAGCCACACCAGCCATCACCTCTTACAAACCCTAAGTACCCCCTTTGACTGCTGTTGCTTTGCTGAAAATAACACATTTAGACATTTGTCATAATTATAAGAGTCCCAGTGACATGGAATGTGGGCCCACCTCTCAGCCTTGCCAGGATGGGGATAATGCCAACAGCAGGGGATGGCTGCTGCCCGCAGATGTGGCAGCCCTGCCAGCCAGACTCCTGCCCAGAGGTCACACCTGGCCTTGGCCAGAAGCTCGGCCCACATGATTGATAGGCTCACAGCAAAACTAATAATTTCACAGATCTTCATTTCCATTCATCTTCCTAACATGAAATTTATCTCAGTGCAAAGGATACTGGTTATACTGCAGTAAATTGGTGAGCCAGAAATCTATTACAGCCTCAGAGGTGCCACTCAAACCTTCCAGGCACCATCCCTCACCCCAGCCCTCTTTCAACTTCTTGCTTTCTGCAAGTACTTCCCAAAGACAAATAAAGAACATATTATTTAGTGTCCATGTATCGTAGCTCTAAACATTACCTGCAAAACTCAGCCAAACCTATTTGCCCTCTCAGCCACTCTCAGTGTGCACATCAGTGCTAGCACATGTTTCTGAGACTCATAAATCTCTAACATCATTAGAAATATCCTTTTAACCACCTTTTGAATAAGGACATGAATACACTTTTTTCTTTCCCCTGTCAGTTACCTAGGCTCCTCAAGTTTTTTGCAACAAAGATTGCTTTCTCCCGCAAGGAAGACCTTCCGCATTCCCAATTAAATTCAGAGTCCTTCAGCAGTGTGAGTGAAGATTCCTATAGTAATTGCTGTACTTGCCAGAAAAACCTCAGCAGGAAAACATACACCCAATGTGTGCATCCAGGAAATATGGGAAAAGGCAAGTCAAGGCACTAGAAGGTGAAACTTTCTGCTAAGGGAGTGAGTGTGTGAAGAGTATCTGTAGCTTGAAGTTATCCCCAGATACTCATGGAAGTAGTGAAAGAATGAAAGGGAAATAGCTTGGATTTCTACATTTCCCCTATTCCATCCAGCAAACAAACTCATCAACAGAGACTTTGTTTGCAAATGAAGCATTAGTGAACACTTGAGGGAAGTGACACAGGGAAAAAATCACAGATGGACACACATACACACACCCCACACCCCAGTAAATTCTAAACAAGGACTTCAGGACATGGTCACCACATACTGAAATGCTTCGAGACCCACTTGTTTTAAGATGATGTCCCTTGGTCTCTTAAGGCAACACAGCTAGCTGCCAGGATGCTCCTATTCTCTAGAGCCTACCAACCAACATGTAGGAAACAAGTATATACAAACTAAGGAACAAAAGAGTTCTATCAAACCTTTTCCTTGTGCTTTTGGGATATGGCTTACATTTACCTTAGCTTGCCTGATGAGGAACCAAAAGTGTTTAGGACAGCTGCATGCCTCTGACAGCCTAATACTGATCAAACCACGTTTGAATTTTTATTTACTCGAATCATTTACTTTTGAATCTTTCTTATTTACCAAGTAAGGAGTAGGCTCTGCTGTCTGCTTTCTTGCTGTGGAAAACACTTGCAACCATTTCTACAGATCTTCAGTTAGTGAAATTTGGTAATTAATAATCTAGCATTGAGTGGCATCTTCTTTTGAGAACAGTCAGCAAAATTAACCTGCTTGTGAAACAAGGTCTTGGTTTGCACAAGTAAACATTGCGGACTTAAAATTTATCAAAACCTTGGTGGCTACATCCTTATGGCTTTACTTGCTACTTTGGTTTTTTTGGGTTTTTTTGGGTTTTTTTTTTTTTTTTTTTTTTTTTTTTTTTTTTTTTTTAGCCTATTTCTTTGTTCAAACTGCTGTTACACTCACACGCAGTATCTATAACATGTCTGAGGTCTGGATCCCAAGATTTTGCCAAATGCAAAAACAAAAAAAAAGGATATCTCTAAAGATGTTACCAGACAGGCAGAATTATATGAGAAGACACATGCAAAGACCAAAGAATGAGCTGTCTTTTTTCAATATAGCAAAATGCTGTCTGCTCAGACTATCAAAAAATCCAGCTTTATCCTCTCAAGTTGTTCCTGTTTTGCTGATTGCACTACTTTCCTGTAGCTCATCCACAATGAATAAACTTTATTTTAATTTACAAAGCAGTCTCATGTTCTATTTTTACTTCAAGGAAAACAACTGATTTCCCCTCCCCCTAGCAAAAGCTGGTGCAGAACTCAGTCCCTGGCAGCTGCTGCTGACTTTAAGCACCATATATAAGGTATTAAACCACCCACTTTATGTTCTAATAACATTAACAGTCTCACATGAACCAGGACATTCAGGTTAAAGCTGAAATTCTCTCCTTAAGTCACCACATTGTGTCTAGGTACAGTATTGCAGCACTTAATCAGAGGGCCTCAGAGCAGTGGGGGGTTCATACCATATGTGCTATAATACCTAAGCACAGTGGGGTGAGTTAAGGACAGACTTTTAGACTTAACTCTGAATTTCTTAGATTCTGTCAGGACCATGCTTAATGTTTTTGAAAACAAATGCATCTATGTGTGCCTGGAGAGTTACTTTCTTCTTAAAAAAATAAAAAGGAAAGAAAGATGTAGTGGGGGTGGGAGACAAGTGAGGATGATTTCTCAGGATAAGATAAAAGTAGGCATATACAATGCCAACTATCTAAATTGTAAGTGTGGACATGTTGATATTCTACAAATATTTATACAACTTTCAAACACATAAACTTAATCTAGATGACTGTGAAGAAGCTGTATGAAAAATACTCTTTCAACACAAAATTTATGCTTTTCAAGTAATTTACTGGAGTTATATCATGTTTCATTTTCTTAGGGTCTTCTTCAAGGCCTCAGCCTAGAGTTTGGCAAGCACTGCAAAATACACTCCCTAATGAGTTGCTTATACTTTGAAGATTAATAATATTTCTGTTAGATTTGTGCTTCTTCTTGGCCACCTTGTTGAAAATACTTGTTTCTTATTTATTAATCACATTTCATATTCAAAACTGATGCTCATATAAAAACCCCATAAAGCAATCTGCAAGAAGGTAAGGGAACTAAACTTGATAACGTGACACTGAGTTTTCCTAGGGCAGCTTTATTTACTGGTGATATCACAGGAAGGCCAAAAAAACCAAACCCTTCATTTCGTACTAATGCAACAGAAAATATATGTAAACACACAGCACTACATATTCTCAAATCTAAAAAAGAGGAGTAAAAGCAGGTGTACTAAAACTGTACAGCCAGTATTAGTTTTGTGGAAACAACACTGCTACAAGGTACACAACATTGGTGGTTATGGTGAAGATTTTTTGTTTTTAAAGAGCATTCGGTATCACCTAGACATCTACTATTCCTACAGAAGAGTGGCAAAGTAAATTTCCACAGTACATACTATTTTCACCAGCCCTTGAGTCAAAATCCCTTTTCACAAGTAGGGGGTAGGTTCTTTGCTAGAATTTTTTATTATTCTGCATCCTCTTGCAAAGGAAATAAATTGAACAGAACATGAACACCATCCAAGGATTGTTGCCCTTCTCTCACTAACACAGGTCGGGTGTAAGATCTCATATAATGTATTGTACCTTGGTGAATAACTACCAACTTACCTGATGATTTTTAATGTGGGAAACCAGCAAGGTCTAGAGGGAATGTTTGAGAAAAGACATGTGAAACACACCCTCAAGAGCAATCCCCAGTGAAAATACAAGCTTGCCTCTTTGGAGAAAAGCTCATTAAAAACTAGCAGATCTCAGTGGTTTTGTTACAAACCAATCAACTTGAACCTGCAAAGGAGTCTGACCTTACCCAGATTCATGGGTCTTCTATTTTTGACTTTACTTGCTGGTGATAAGAATTGATTTAAATGATTCTAAAATTAGTGCTGTACATCAAAGGATGGTTATAGTATGTCTAGGCAATGTTACAGTTTTACATGTTTTGCTGTTCTCTCTCTCTCTCTCTCTCTCTGTGTGTGTGTGTGTGTGTGTGTGTGTGTGTGTGTGTATGTGTGTGTTCTCTAATTGGAAAAGTGTAACCTTTAAATCCAGGAATCAGTGACTGAGTTAACTTTCCTCCTGGAGGAGTGGTTAGAAATTGACTTCCTCATAAGTGAGGCTCTTACCCTGGGATGCAGATGGAAATCAGAGTGTAGTTCTCATAAAGTTAACAAGATCACTTTGCTGGGCTCAGGCCTCATGTAATTTAAGTCACCTATTGCCAGTGAAGGTAGATAACATTCTTTGCTGCTACAGATCAGCCCTCCAAAAACAGAGCAGTGATCTTTTGCAGTTTTAACCCACCAAAAATGAATGGATTAAAAATGTCCCAAATCATTAGAAACAGAAGGGGTTAAAAAAAACCCTCAAACCAAAAAAAAAAAAAAAAAAAAAAAGAACCAAAACCCAAACCAGTAAATCTAAATGCTTGTATAGTAGTGTAGGAAAGCATTTTGTAGTGGAAGATCTAAACACACTCATATAGATAGTGTCAACACAGGCAGGCTGCACCAAAAACATAGACTTCACACTAAGTTACTAATCCAGAAAGAAGCTACCCTATGTCTTGTTTTTTATCTTTAACACCTTTTAGCTTATTTTCCTCACACGTCCACCCTCCCTGCTTTTAGGCTGGAAGAAACTGTGAAGTGGTAAAAGGACTTTGTGCTCATAAAGGTTTGATGACTCGACCATCTGGCTGGGAATGCTCATAAAGGAAGCCCTGCAGAGGTTAAGGAGGTCAGAGACTACACAAGGAGGGGCTGAGGTGGGTCCCAGCACTTCTTTGGCACCCGAATTCTGTCCCGCTTGTAGTAAGGTGCTCTCATCAACCTCCATAGGGAAGTGTCCCTGTTGGACTGGTGACCAACATCACTTCTTTTTCTTGCTCACTTTTATAATTCTGTGGAAACATAAAGGAAATCTCTCTGCCCCTATCCCATTGTAATCGCTTCCATCCTCTACCAGTGCTCAGCTCATTAACAAGTGACCTGAAGGCAGGCAAAAAAAACTATAACTTTTGTATAATGGAGCCTTGCTGTGTAGAGACTATAAAAGTAAACAGGCCTGGTTCCCCCCCCCAAAAAAAAAAGAAAAAAAAAAAAAAAAAAAAAAACCAGAAAAAATACTAAACTGTTCTCTAAAACAATTAAATGTCTGATTTTAAAATCTAGCTACATAACAGGTGTCTCAGTAATATGTGCTTGTATTTTCCATGCTATATGCCCAAAAAGCATATATTTAAAAACTGTAAACACAAAGTTGTAGGCTTCTGCTGTACTGATTGCCCTGGCAGCAGATAAGTGCCCAGCATCAGGTTTATGAATTGCAGGCTTCATTAGTCTTAAAATGGTAACAAAGGAAGATGCGTCCTAAAAAGTGTCATCCTTCATCTGAGAGGGTAGTGCCTGACACATTAGGAATCTATATGCTCAATTAACCACTGGCAGGCTCATTTTTTGCTGTGCCTCTCATTCAGCCTCTCCCCCACTCCTTTTCCTCACTAGTCTAGTCCACCTTTCCTTCTCACTGAATCCTTGTGTAGCTAGCCCTGACTATATGCAAACACTCAATTACAGAGTGGCTGCTACTAGTTCTCTCTCTCTCAATTTCCTGTGAAAAGCCAAATAATCTTATTGCTGTCTTCTGCTTTTGATTACCAAAAGTGAATACACTCAGATTCTTTGTTTTTAAAAGCTAGTTCACAAATTCAAAATCTGTCTTGGAAATTAACATAGTTTGATGATTAAACTGTAATAGCTCTTGAGGTCCAGAATACTTTCTGAGGAAGCAAAATTGTATACACCTTTTTCCATAAAAATAATTATTTTATCGGTCTGAAATCAGTTTATGAATCCAACATTTGAATCTGTTCCTTCCCTCCCACATTATTTAAATGCATTCTTTATTATCCCGGCAGCCTTACAGAAACACTTTTGGCAGTCACAGCTTTGGGTGGGAGGAATAAACAGGTAAAAAAAAGCCCCAAACAAAATAAGAGAGGGAAAGTTAACAGGTAGGAAACACAGCCAATCAGAACAGAAAGCCAGTGTCCTAAATGTTTAATCCTCCATAACTATTAGCATACACATGATTAACTGTATAGTAGACCTGATTAAGTGTGTCTGTACATTATGCTAATCCTTGCATTCTGATTGGCTGACCTGATTAACGGCCCACCAGACTCTGTGCAGGGATAGAAGGAGGATGTGCTGCTTTCACCACCTCTCTGCAAAGAAAGCTGGGCAAAATAAGGGAGCAGTGTACAGCCAGTCACCCGACATGCAGTAAAGAAAGGAGACAAGGGGCAGACATCATACTCTTTGAACACTAAGTTAAAGTTTTAGAAAATGAAATTGATTTTATAGCTCTATTTCCTAATATTTAAGCTCATCAATGTTATTTTTGAGTACAGTTCAGATAATAGCTTGTTCTAGAGTTCACCCATGCTCCTCTCTGTATATCTCTCAGCACCTGTGTGCATGGGACACCTGCCACAGGAAAATAAAATCACTCTGCACTAACTGCCTTTAAAAAACCTTCCAAAACAACATGATCACCAGTTTTGCACTTCCACATCTTCCTAAAAGCATAGAATATGCAATTTTTAACCACACTTTTAAAGTAACTAATTTCAGCTATTAAGAATTGATTTAAAGCATTTCTGAAGCCTTCAGAGGATATGAAGTCTCCTGGAGAGACTTTGGTGATGATTTTGGAATTGTGTGGTTAAGTGCTCTAATGACAAGCACTTGAAAATGCATTGATGCCCCTGCCCTGTCTGTAAAGACAGATGATATATATTTAGCTTGCACTGCTGCCTGTTATTGAGTTATTGACATTGAAAGTCAGCAGTCTTATTAAGCTGAAAGGACTTGCCAAATGGTCTCAATGGAAGCTTAATGTTTAGACAAAGAAGTTAAAACAGACCCTTGTCTCTTTCTCCCTCAAACATACAATGTATGCATGGCACTTGGTAGGGCATCTAACATCTAAAAATGTAAAAATGCATGTGCACATCAATGTAAAAAATATGAAGTGTCTAGAAAGTCTGTATAATATGGATGCACACCATCTGTTCTAGGTCAGGTATATAAACTTTTTTGGCTGTACACATTTATCCAGAGCAACTTAAGGGGATTAAACTTCTGGCCTTTAAAATGTTGAATAGCTTTTCTTGAGTTACTTGAATGAAGTATTCACGTGAGGTCAATCTAGTTATAATGGGTCAAATTTAACAGCTGCTGTTGGCACAAGTTTGGTCTGTGGCAATAAGTCTAGAATCTGCTCCCACAAAATGAGGTTCTCACAGGCACACAAGGAGTCAGAGTGTGGCAGTGCCAAAAGTAGGGAACTCAGACTGGGGTGTCACACCAGTTAGACAGGTAGAGAGTGTACCAGTGTGCAGAGACTTAAAGAATACAGAAGAGTTGGGCTGTTGGTGCTGTGCTTGTTCTTCCTTGGATGAATTTCTTCATAGCCCATAACACAAGACCTGTGGAAACCTGTGTTACTGAACACTGTCAGTACTGGTGTGGGAGACTGACTCAGCTCTTCTGTTTTATCTCATGATGCAAGTCATGGCATCATGTCTCTAAGCAGCTGTTTCACACAAAGACAACCAAGAGAGAATCCAAAACACCAATTACATGTGTGACAATGATACTGGTGAGGTAATTTTAGTTTGCTAAATGTTATTAAGTAGGTGAATCTGTTATTCTTAATTACTTATTTAGTTCTGGTAATTAATTATTGTCTACGAAATGATTCAAGTTATATTTATTTTCATTATTATCAATAGGTTTCTTGATGCTTATGTTACCTATGCAATATATCAGAATAAATATATTGTATGAGTATGTATCTGAGGAAATGCCTCAGACAAAGTTTTTAAAAATCCATACATTGAGAACATAGCTGCCTGGAGCAAGCCTATACAGAATGCTGCAGAAGAATGTATATCTTACATAGTCCTTCCTAACTAACAGAGACTTAATTTCTGTGGAAGTCCTTTTTTCTCTCCTGTTGTCACCAGTCCCAAACCTTTAATTAAAGGTGGTCATCTAATTCTGCTGCTTGCATAAAGCAGGCTCATTCTTTTAAAGAGTGGTAATGATGGATGAACGTGTAACTGATCCTTTCAAAAACATCAAATTAAATACAATATTCTTTACATTGTTCTACTTAAAACCATAACTGTTCACCAAGTCTCGGGTGAGCAGCAGTTGGAGGAATATTTTTGTAAGTATTTCCCTACTTATGCATTTCTCTGTCTATGCTTTCATTAAAGTGTTAGTTAAATACTCTGACATATGACCAATCACCTGTGTGTGTGGTCAGACCCTCTTACCTAGAATAGGCCTACTTAAAGAGACGGATTTGAGCCCCATCATGCCCTGAGAAACTTAAAAGTTCACATCTTTCAGTTTTTCAAGGTTAAATACTTTGTGGTGGAGTAAAAAGGAATAAATATCCTTCCTGTAAGAGGAAAGTCACAGTCAAGTGTTTTCTTCTCAGGAAGGGCTGCACATCTGGGACCCCTTTTGTGCACTGTCAAGGGACTGGTTGGTCTTAAAGTGTGAGCCAGGAACCAAGATGCTCAGGTTGTCATTGCCTGGAACCACACCTGAATGCCAGGGAGGTGAACAGCTCTCTAAGAACCTTGTGAATCCAGAGGTCTCCTGGGTTGGCAGTGTCTGAGAATCTGGGACCTAGAAGTCCTACTTCACCCTTTGGATGTGCAAGTCACTACTCCTTTCTAGCAACAAAAATGCATCCACATCACAAACCACAGCAAACAAAAATATGTCCCCATATCTCAAAGGAATTTTCTTGAACATCTAGGGGAGATCACAACTTAATTTAACTTCATACTTGATAAAGTTGACTTTACCAGCATACCAAACTTATTAGGGCATGCAGTCAGTAAAATTCCCAGTGAATTTCAGCTTTTACTAAGTGGAGTAATTGCTAATGTCTTGCAAAAAGGATTAGGCTGATTTGTAACAATATTTAGCAACCACCTTCTGAATTTAAGGAAACAGTATTAGGCTAACCTCCAGAGATATGCAAATGATGTTTGTCTTTCCGTTTCCTGCTAAAAAGGTGTAACAGTTCATGACTCTGCTTTTGTCAAACAGAGGTGCAAAAGTAATATTTTGCAGTGTGATTTTTAAGGATAGAGTTGCTTTATGTCTAAAAAAGCAAGCAGATTACTTACTTAATATGCTTCATACATGTCTCTGCTTTTGGTTAGAGAAGTTAAACCATAATTTCCTCTGAGATGTATGGCACAGAACAGACACAGCTTCGTTTTAAACATGATATTCTGTTGATTAGCCAGTGGAAGACTTCATGAAGAAGGAAATATTCTTATGAGCTACCCTTACCAGAAGTTACTACAAAGTGGTCAATACTTTCTCTGTGCAACTTGTAGGTGCTGTACATGCTCAAGTGGAAGCACTGCTTTGAATGGATACAGCAAGTATAGCAGATGTAGATATGAGCAAAAGGTTCTTGGACAGTAATTTACTAGAAAAATCTACCTCTTTTAATGTGGAAAAGTCACATGCAAGTTATTATTTTGCAAAATATATTTATTTACTGGTTCCAGTTCCTAAATTGGTGACTTTTCAAAATCTCTACTCTGTAGTTTAATCACAATTATTCAAATTTTAGCTGAGTCCAGTAAATATTTTGACACTCTTTTCATCGAAGGAAGAGGCACCAACAGCTCTGCTACAAACACCTCAAGAAACTGTATATGTATATTTAACAAATGCCCAGTCAATACTGCAAGCACTTTCTGGTAGTATATTTGCTTCTAAAACAAAGTGATCTGACTTTGCAGCTTTTTAACTGTGGGTTTAATTGTGTCCAAGAAGGAGGTCCTTGAAACTCGGAATCAAAGTTTTATGTAAAAGTGGTAAACAGCTACTCAGTTGGTCATCTACGTGCATTTCCTAAACTTCACTAGTCCTCATGAAAAATAAGGTAATCCAACAGTCTTGGAGCTCTTCCCAAAGGGATTTCACTTGCTTCTGTATTTATGCTGTGGTTTTTTCACACTTCACTTCTGAGGGGAAAATTTATTTTAAAGCACCTACCCTTTGATGAGGGTAGGAGAAGAAATCAAGTGGCAAAAACTCTGAAGCCAAGGAATTCCTTACAAGATATGCCTTCAGGCCAGTTGTCCTAGTGTTTAACCCTGGGATTAATTTGTTAGGATATTTCAGGTGACTGAGTTGTTGAAGCACAACAAAATAGAATGAGGTGGGCTTTTAAAAAACTAAAATCCCTGTGAGTTCAAGATTTGGAAAATATGAGGGAAAAGCATGACAGCATGCAGAGGAGCATGCAGAGGAGATTAATCAATCTTGTGTACATTAAAAAAAAAATACTGTGATCACTTGAGAATGTATTATTTCAATGAGAAACCAGATTTTACTGAAGAACATAGTATATATTGTAGGTGTGCAGACGGGATGGATCAGGAATCCCTAAAATTGCAGTTATTTTCTCCTAATAATGTAAGCTCATCCAGACTATAAAAAGATCTTAAAATTTTGATCATAAGGAAGAATTTATGAGAAAAAAAGAACAGTTGCACTGGCACTAATCCAGGATAATTCTGCTGCAAACAGTAGAGTGACTCTGGAAATGCCAAACAGAGCTGAGAGCTGAGCTTCCTGATAATGGGCTGTAAGAGTTGCCAGAACACAAACTTTTGTGATAGATTCCAAGACAGAAATGTGTCATCACCTATAATCATGGATTTTTTCATCTGGAAAGGGCAAGGATAGGTATGCTCTTTACTGTGCAACTCACACACCTAAAGGCCTGACACAAAATCCCCCATTTCACCCCGGCAGCATTCTTACCCTTCCTGTCCCATGTGTGCTATAGCAGCAGAACAGCTGTTCCTCTTCTTTCATCTGGGATTCTGCTTTTGTTTAGCCTTGACGACCACAAATCACATAATTACAATGGCTATTCTCATTGTTCATTGTACCAAAGGCCGACCAAAAAACAGATCCACTTCAAGACTCCCTTTCAGAAGTCCCAGAGATGGAGGTGAAGATGAGCATTTCCCTAGTTCCTAGAGCAGATTCTTTTCTAGCTTGTAATCCATTTTTTGCTCATACCTGACAAGGTGCTATTTGAGACTGAAGCCCACGTGCTGGCTGTCAGTTGTAGCTAATGTGCTATGCAGGATAACGGGCAAAGGCAGGTGGTGCTGGAGGTGTAAAAGCAGAGGCTGCAGCCATTGAAATTCTCTCTCTCCTAATTGGCAGGAAAAGGGCACTGATAGGCATGGATTGTCAAGATGGCTCCTCTGACCTTCTGCTTAATCCAAATGAGTAATTAATGAGTGTGTTATGATTAGCACTGCAGTAAACTCTTCACTAGACAAATACTTTAAAGCTCTCAAGCTTTAGCTCACCAGCTGATTGCCATTTGGCTAGCAGATTTGTTTCCCTCTGAGAGGCTGAACACAACCATTAGTCGTGCAAGGGGAGTTTATAGCTAAAAAAAAAAAAAAAAAATTAGGAATTCTACCGAAACAACACCACTGTAAAAGTGGTAATGCATGTTCTCTCAGCAGAGCTGACAAAACAAGTTATAACACACAGGGCTATTGTGTGTCAGGAGCAGTTAGCAGCTGATGAAGTGAAGCAGGAATTGTGTGCTGAGCATCAAGAAATGTCAAACCTGTATTTTAAGGCTTCTCTTATCTTTCTCTGGAAGAAGTAGCAAAACAGGAGACAGGAACCACTAGCTTCCCTTTTTCAGTGGAATGTACCAAATGGATTTGTAATAGGAAAATGCTTGTACCCAACATCTTATAGTGCCAGTTTTGTGGAAAATACCAGCAGCTTGTATTTGTTTTGAAATCAGCAATACCTTATTTAATTAGGTAATCCCTGTTAACTTGTAGCTGCTGAGATTTTACAAGAGGGGCTTGTGCATTAGTGGTGGTGTGTTCAAGGGAGCAGGGTATTCTCTTCTACGTTCTCAGTTTAAGGCTTCAGCTGAGGCCAGTGGGGTAGATAAGTTACAGGACAGTTTGTGCAGGAAGACCAGATGCTCTTGCTTCAGACCTAGATACCTTTGAGATAACCAGTACTGGGCCAGCTAGCTCATGGTAGAGGTGAAGAAGAGAAGATGCACAGAAATCCAAGCAGCCTACCAGCATCCCCAGAATATTTAAGGAGAAATCCACCAGTGGGAACAACAGGAAAAGGAACTGTGTACTGCACATCTTATAGACTGTCACATGGATGAAAGGGACAGCTAGGACAAATTTCTGTCTCCGCACTTGCCAATTGGTCACTTTTGGCCAACTCTGGATTTGTATAAACTGCAAGTAGAAAAATAAAATAAAACAAAATAAAATAAAATAAAATAAAATAAAATAAAATAAAATAAAATAAAATAAAATAAAATAAAATAAATAAAATAAAATAAAATAAAATAAAATAAAATAAAATAAAATAAAATAAAATCCACTTGCAAAGCACATTTCAAGCTTCTCCAGGCAAGCCTAGCTCTATTTCTCATGCTAATTACAGAGATTATAAAGAAGGGAGACATATGACTGCCACATATCCCTGCCACTGTCCTTAAAACAAATGTAAAGGACAATTAACAGCAGATTAGCTCCATGTCCTAGTTTGCCATGTGAGGATGATCACTGACCGTCTCATTTCATCCTCATTAGTGTCTCAGGCCAGCAGACCCATTGCTCTAATCATTGCCCATCATCCTTTGCTTCAACACATGGAAACAAATGAAGTGCTGCCAAGAAGGTCAGAGGCCAAATATGAGTTTTGTTGTTGCTGGAGTGCAAACTGGAGGCAATGGGGTCAACTTTGGGGCAAATCTTTGCGGCAGTCTGTTTGAGCAGAGAAACTGTTTTGAATGTGTGAAGCATGACACCCACTGTGTTTTTGTTTTCCTCTTGCAGCTGGAATTTACTCAAAGATTTCTTTGAATTTTCTATTTTTTAGCGGCATGTGAAAAACACCCAGGAGGAAAAGACTGGTAATTCTATTTCTTTCTGAAAACAAAAGGTTAAATTGCAAAGGGATGGGATGAGTGCATCCAGGGTGTCACATGGATATTTTTTGCCTTTCAAAGCTGCATGTTGTTCATAAAGTTATGAATGCTGGGAGCTTTTCAGGCTGCATCTCTTCATGCTGTTGCTACTCCAGTGCTACTTTCCAATTTGCCATGGATAGCCTCTGAAGACTGACAGGGCTGAAGGCACCCAGTGCCAGTGTAAATGAGCCCCATTCATTTCTTGCCATGGGCATATGGCATGTCATTGTCCTCGGCCACTGAGGCAGAAGTGATGCAATTTGTTGGCATGTCCTGTCACAGCACAAACTATCTATCCCACTGAGCCTCTAGAAAACAACAGAAGCCAGAAAAGGGCAGCCAAAAACTTCACAGCTTTATCAAAAGAACACACATGCACACAACACACTGGTTAAAAAAAAATAATAAAAAAAAAGAAAGAATCTGTGTCCTTTTTTGGTCCTCTGTGGAATTTATATTTTCTAAATTTCTTCAGGGTCTAAAAAGCTGTCTAAACTGGTACAAAGCCTGATCTTTACCATGTTTCTTCATTCAAGAGAATTAGGCTTTTAATTTCTTCTAATTTTAAAATCTAACTTTAGCATAAGACAACTGAATTTGCAGAAGTTCAGCATGTGTTTGTTTAGTGCTTTTAGTGGGAAGTTATGAGTTAAAAAGGTAGTCAAATATGATATCTTCAAATTGGAGAGATGATACCTTATACTCCTGAAAAACTATTAAAAAAATAAAATCACATTCCTTGGCTGAGAAGAAACAAACTTGTTTGTTTCATTCTTGAATTAACTTAAAATTGGAGTGGCTCAGAATTCATAGCAAAACTTCAGGATTACTTAATGCTCCAGTTAAGTGAAACTGAAGAGAAGGGGGGAAAAAATCCAGTCACAATGCAAAGCAACAACAAAGAAAAGGCTGAGCACAGAAAAATTCAAATGTGGGAAAGATAGAGGGGGAGAGAGGTAAGAAAAAAGCAGAGTGGTGGAGGGATGACCAGAGAGCTTCTCAGTATGAACAAAACAGTTAAACTTACTCTAACTTAGTCTGTCTGCATTTGCACCTGGCACTCACAGTTGTCAAATGCTGCACTGAAAGCAAGGACACTGCTAGAAATAATTGAACAAAAAAATTGCAGAAATGTTGAGAAGAATGAGATCAAAATACAACAAACATTGGACCTATCTTCCTGCCTAAAGGCAGCTACCTGTGCCTGTCTCCATTTTCTGGAGAGACTTTCATGTTTGGTGTCTAATTCAGCATTTCCTCCAGTGAGTAAAATAAACATTTCATTTAAGTCTGCCTTAAAGAAAATGTTGTTTTAAATTAAGGAAAAACAAAAAGGTTTTGACATTGAACAAGCTGTGTGAAACTCCAGACCACTCTGAGAGTTTTCTAAAGCCCAAATCCTACCAATATTTCTGAATATTACTATATGTATTTTGCATTTGTAAGGTTTACAGCCTTTTTTTACCCTTCAGTAATAAGCTGTGCTGCAAATAAGTTGTAAGCAATAAGTAGTGCTGCAAATCAGATAATTAGAGGTGACTGTGATCAGATTTCCACTGTAAATTAAGTATGGGACAAAATGAGAGTACAAGTTTTACAAGGCCAAATTTGTACCCATAAAATGAAGTCAGATATACTACAGTTTAGTGAGAGTTGGGTCGAAGGTTGAAAAGTTCAAACACAGAACTAAACTTCTACCAAGTTTGCAGTATTGCAATATTCAATTCTATCATTTTTATTTGAGCCCATTTTTAATTATATTGCTGGGTTTCTATAAACCAAATCATATGCAACATTTAAGTTGGGATTTTCAGGCTGGTTAGATTTAGAACACAAACCCATGTTAAACGTCAGAACTAATTTTTGTAGAGATAAAAGTATCATGCTCCATATGGTTCACATTTCTGAGCATAGAGTTTTTGCACTAGCTAGGCCAAACATAAAGCTGTGTGACACACATAATTGCACAGGCTGTAATTATTTCTATTTAACTGAATATCTATGATACTGTGATTTCTCAAGTTTATTTGGCAGTGCAGACAGTTGTGGAACATGTTATCAAATCCCTTCAAAAACAAAAGAACAAATAATTTTTCCCAACACTTCCCCTTTGAGATTTCAGCCTGAGCCAGTACCACCATCACAAAAATGACACATTTGACAGTTTATGTATCTGCTCCAGCCAACACCACGTTGGTTGGCATTCTCACCCTGAGTTTCCTTCTGAAAACATACATTCCTGGTGCACCGAAAGCCCTTACATTCAAAGGTGATGCTTTTCATCAATGGACACTGAAAATCCAAGAAGACTTTTATTAAAAAAAAAAAAACCCAAACACTTCTTGCATCAGAAAAAAAAAGTATCTTAATCTTTCACTAGATACAAACACAAGTGGAAGGCTTCAGGAATAAAGGAGGTGGTTGGACATGGAGTGGGTTCTCAGTCAGCAAAAGTCCACAAATCTTTCAGAACAATAAATATAAAGGTATGAAAACTATCCCCAGTGTGACATAATTACCAATACACCTAAATCCAACTGACTTGCACTGGTACTGCTATGACAATTTCTGAAAATGGACCTTTGGAGAATAAAATAAGAAAAGGCTTTTGCAAATTTGAGTTTTAATTTTCAAATGTTCAAACAAAGAAGCACGTCTATGTGTCTGACAGGGAATTGCAGTGGGCAAAACTACAGTAGTCACTAGCCATCAACTGTGAATGAGTATGCTTTCTTTTAAACCAGACAATTAGTTCTAGTGAAATAAAGTTGTAGAAAGCTTCCTACCTCTTTGTAGGACAGAGAAAAAGATGATATTACTGGCCACATGACAAGTCAACAAAGATAATTTGAAAAAAGATGGATTCTGTCACTGCAGTAACAGAAGTATTTAACTTAGGAACAGATGAATAAAAAACCTGGCAGGAATGTAGTGGCCCAATCCATTGATCAACACATTGGCCACATTACAAAGACTTGAGCAAAGTCTTCAGCATCATGCGTGCAGAGTAATGAACAAGGATAAAAACCACTGCCTCTAAAGTTACACTTGCAATATTTTTAATTTATTCTAGTAATAATTAACTTACATTTTAATAGAGTAGTGAGAGGTTAGCATACTGCATTGTGATGTGTGGTGTCTCTTCTAGAGATAAATTGATATTACCAGGAAAAAAATGGGATTTGGAATATAGGTAGAAAAGTATGAACAAAATTTCAAGAACAGGTTTTATCAGAAGGCAAAAAAATCTCCTGGATTCAATGACCATCAATAAAGGGAAAACCCATTTTATTTTAATGGCTGGTTGAATGCATCCATTACAACAGTGCACTAACAGTGCCAAAATAGAGGAAAAACATGAAAACCCCAATGTAGAATATTAGTAGACAATGGACTTTAATACAGAAAATAAGGATGCTGGGAACTAAGGCTTGTATAAAATGATGAAAAAAATGAAAACCAGTGAGAAGAAATCCTTAAAAGTACACCAAAAAGAAGTCCTAGCAGAGAAGGGGTGTTATCAAAAGTTTCTAATGACACAATTTTGAGTTTTAATAATGAATATTGATGCTGTTTGTATAAATATCAAGATAATGTTTTAATAATTTGCATCCTTGCAAATTATTTGCATCATTGTTGTAATCAACAATGCATTAGGAAGTTACTACATTGGTAATTTAGAAGGACAAAAAATAAAGAAGTTTCTAAGTTCATGGACTTGATAATATGTAAGAATTCAATGAGACCTGATACTGGAAGATTTTGGGAAACTGAAAGACATCAATGTGTCACTACTGGAAAATGTATAGCTAGCAAAATTTACTGGTCCCACGAACTTAACTAGAGGAAGAAATTATATTTAGCTGTATGCTAGTTTTTGTATGGAATCTAACTTTCTACTCTGAAAAACTCTAATGTAGCTTTTGACCAAACATATTAATCAAAGTACATCAGAGTATGAGGAAACAGCCAAGTGCCTGGTCCTTGCAGTGCTTTGAAGAGTGGCATATTTAGGGAAATATTTTTGTGGCTAAAATTTGGGTATAGCAAGAAGTCTGTTAAAACTGGAAGTGAGGAGGAGGCTGGCTAGCCTGTTGAAAGAGTGCCCTGAATCCATTGGAATTCTGGGTCCAGTGTGCAATACAGCCAATTCAAAGTGAGATATGTAGCAAAATAGAAATGTGGGACACTGTTTTTCCTCAGGAGTTATTCCAAAAGGGGTACAGATGGCATGGTGAGCACACAGCTCAATGGGCTTCTGTTTTGATTTCATAGAAAAAAGTTAATCTAATTGTTAGGTGAATAAACAGAAGAGACATGAGGGCAGCTAGGACCAGGTCTCTAGAGAACAAGACAGAGATATTGCACACAGCTTGTGCTCACTTTCTAAATACCATATGGAAGAATTGGAGAGGTTGAGATAAAAATACACAGAACTTATTTGAGGCCTGAAGGAGCTGTTTTTTAGTGGAAGACTTACAGAGCTCCATCCATTAACTTATCAAAAAGAAAATTGATAGGTGGTTTGATTACAGTACATAAGTGCCTTCACAGGAAGAAAATACAAGGTAGTAAAGGCCTTTTTAATCTAATACAGAAAGGAATAACAAGAACCAATGGCTAAAAGCCAGACAAATTCCAATTGGAAATAAGCCACAGTGAGAATGATTAACTGTTGGAACAAACTACCAAAGGAAATGGTGGATTATCCATCTCCTGATTGCTTCAAATCAAGGCTGGATGCTGTGGTAGTCATAACCAAACACAAGGTAGATTTTACTCTAAACAAGAGGTGAAACCAGATGGACTAGTTTCTTGTGCTACATTCTCCCCTTAAATAATCCTCTTTTTTCTTTTTTGGTAAATAAATCTATTCACTGAATTTTAAAGAATGGTTTTTCCAAAGTAACTTTTCTAACCCAAACTCACTGTGAAAATCCCCTTGCTGCCCCGAAGTTTAAAGAAAGCAAAACCTTCATATTTGGCTCTGTCATAGGTGATCCTCCCCTCTTTATGCCTTGTTTTCAAAATTGCATAATGAAGTTGCACACAGAGAAACAAACCAGGATTTCAAAAATAAAGCACAGTAAAATAACAAAACTATGAGTCAGGACAAGTTTGTGTCTGTAATTTAAAATATCCTTCAGAAGCTGTTAGATTTTTTTAAGTGTGCGCTGGCACTGAGGATCAGCAGACTTGTCTAAAAGTAAGATTAGGCCTGGCATTTTCACTTCCTCCCTGAGGTATGGGAACGACTTTTCTTCTTCTTTCACTTTGTATTTCTCTTACATACTACCATGTCTAGACTATTTTTATGCCATTTTAGAGATGCTTATCATGTCTTCATGTACGCAGACACTCAGTGTTTTCTGCAAAGTGTCTGCAAAGGCTATTTTGACTCCACTATATAATGTCTGAGGGAGGGGGATGGAAACAAACAGCTCAGATCAATACACTCCCCCCTTCTCTTGTGTTCTTTGTCCCATGACCCGGAGTCACACATCCTGAAAAGTCTATACAGAGACACTAACTAATTTTGAAGGCAAATTCCGCAACACTTATCTGTTTTGAGCAGATCTTTTGTTTGAGGGTGCCTCCTTTTTTTAAAAGCACACCAAATGGTGTACTTGGAGCAAACTATGGAGCAATCCATGAAATCCATTAGTTTCTGTTCATCCCTGTTGTGCAAGAGATCAAAAAAGTCAAGCTATATTAGCAGGAAATTATGAGTTCTCTAAATCCAGTCTAGATGTACTTACTAGTCAATGCATCATAAGAAGTGTATTCTTCATCTCCTCTTTGGACCTCCATGTTCCGCTCCTTTGAAACAGAGTTTGGAGAGGAAGAACCCCATAGCACTGCTTATACCCAACTACACAAACACCATGCTCTTTCAATCTTCTTTGGACATATAATGGGAATTACTGCATGTCTGTGTTAAGGCCTGTGCTAAGTAAATATTGTGGTTCTCCAAGAACCCTTTTAGTGTGTGCATTTTTTTCTGTGGAAGAACCTCGCCTTGCCTGGATTAGTGTAAGTTAAAACATTTTAAAAACTTTTCACAGGAAAGAAATGTATATAAACAGACATTCTCCTTAAATTGAGAAAAAAAATCAAAAATATACTGTAGATGTGTTTACCCTCACAGTCTTGTACTGGTTAGAGTAAATTCAAAAGTCTGTAAACAACATAAAGCAAAACAAAACAAAGACATGGCTCAGAAGCAAAGTTTTAACATGGTTTTATAGGAGAAAGGTCTTACCTAACCACTCGAAGCATACTGTATATATGCAATAGTTTGGAGATGTCACCAGCAAAGCAGGCATTATTTTGAAATACCAATGCAGTGTGTGCACCTATGGGGATGTAGCAAAAAAGAGTGGAGTGGAGAGTAGGGAAAGAAAGGCAAAGTTACTATCCCTTTTCTCCTAAAGCACAGTGAAAATTATGGACCTTTAACTTCAGGAATCAGTAAATGAGCCAAAACACTAATTCAGGAACTCTGGTCATTTGAGAGGCATCTCTTTGATCCAAGAAACAGTGACTTCAGTGTAGAGCAAGACTGAATGTGACAGAACAACCTTGCTTGTTCCAGTCAGAGGTATAAGTGCATTGCTTAGATTAAAAAGGATCCAGATTTTCAGAATCTTCTTGCACAAGTCCAGAGTTAGATTTTCAAAGGGCTCCATGTCCCATTTAAATATTACAGGGTCAGCAATCATGACCAAACACAAGTTTCACTTGGCTGTTTAGCAGAACTGAGGCTGGAGGCACCAGCTAAGTATGGGGTTTATTTTCTTGTACTGCTTAATAGGTAAGAAGGCAATTTTTAAAGTTTAGGTCCCACATCCATTTATAAGAACATTGCCAAAGTGATTAAAGTCATTATTTTTTAAAATAATGAAAGGTGAACTTCTTCCCTGTGTTTGCAATGGCTATGAGGACGGCTTAGGGAAACTGGACTAAACCTTCAGTCTTCCCCAAAGATGAAGTGGTCCTTGTAGTGCAGCTGTCAAAGCTTGCCCCCATGTGCAAATATTGCCTCCTTTTTCTTCCCTTCATAGCAGTAGGAATTAATCATGACTTCTTGTGTGGGGCCAAGAGGAGGGGGAAAGAGAGAAAGTCTGTCATATGTTATTAGAATTGTGATTGTACATGTCACCAATGACATAGGTGGTTTGAAATTCTACATATGATTTTATGAGAAAATGAAATAATCAGCTATAAACACATTTATACATAATCTTGCTTTGACATTTATTTTTAATGAACCAGGAAAGTCTACTCTCTTCTTGAGGTCAACAAGAAAATAATTCTCTCTGGCAGAGAACATTTTGGTTATTAGACTGAATGAAATGAATTGTATAATAAACAACATACAGTGGGACTGATTCCATCTCCTTCCAGAGCTGAAAATTTAGCAGGCTGTGCCTTTCTTTTTTCCATTACAGTTATGCATCAGGTGCATTCAATATAATGTCCTTCTCTTACAATTACAGAATATACATAAAGGGAAACCGTTGCTTATTACAAATTATTTTGATGGGTAATTCTTGTTGAGATGAAAGCTTTAATTTCTATGAGTGTTCTAGAAATCAGGTGAGAGTGGCAGCAGGTAATCAATCACAATTACATTTAATCACAAAAATCAAAAGTCACAGCAGTTTAAAGGATGCTTAAACACATACAAGTTATACCCTGAAACTATTTCATTTTGCATAGGAAAAATAGGAGGGGGAAAGAGGTTTATTTATTTTAAACAAGATTACTTATTACAGTGATAAAAATTAAGAGTCTAGACAAGCAGGGAACCCTGATTCTAGCAACAGCTTTATTGTTAAATCTTCTGAGAAGGCAGGTAGTCTGAGAGATTTTGTGTAGTGACAGAAAAGATGCACATAGACAGTCCACTGTCGACTTTCGAGTAAAACTAGGGCATTAGTGGATGCCTTATTTTGGCTAAAAAAAATCAAACCACACTAAGTACATTTTGGCTTCACTTTTTTTCCTCCCCGAGAGGATTTTACTGTTTTACCCCATTACGCACCAGCATTGCAGGAAATCTATCTCAGTTCCATTCTCTCCCAAGGGACCTGCAAACGGCATTTCCTCCTCCTGCCTACAATCCACACCATCCATGACTGGGTTGAACATACAAGGAGGGCAAGGCAGGGAAGAAGCTCTCAGTTTGCTTGTTGAAGCTATTTATCTGTAGAAATAAAGCAATCACTGGAGGAAGCCAGGTGAGGTGCTTTTCATGACAGAACATCCTACTACCAGACCCAGCACACTCCTTTCTTCCCTGCCCTTATTTAATTATACTGGAAGAATTGTATAACCAATTTTAATTAATGGTACTCCAGCCAAATTGAGCAAACCACTCTATGAAGAGCTTCTAGTAGGTACCAAAGATGGAGAACCTGATTAATTTCTGCTGCCTGCTTTGTTCGCAGAGAAATTTGGACACCTACTGAGTGAACTGGATGTAAACATTGTCCTGAGTTTGAGATAAAAATGATTCCTTCTTCTGAAAGTCACCTGGGAGATGAGCAAGATGGGTAGCAATGAATGCCTGGTTATTTGGACAAATTGAATTAACACCAGCAGAGAAGACTGAGAATAATAAATGTTCAAAACTTCATAATTATGGCACTTTTCTGTAGAATCAGACATTGTAGGCAGAGACAGGGGCCCAGAAAAGGTCTCCCACGTCCTCCATGAATTTGCCAAGTTAGTTGCTGGATCAGAGGAGACCATACTAAAACCCCCGGTACGCAACCTAATAAACCAGCAGTCATTTTGAGTGTACTATGTAATCAATTCACTTAGCTCCAAACTGAAGACCTGGACAATAAGTTCTGTAATTTTCTGTGAATTTTCCTTCTCAAGTGCAATACTTGACATGAGACTCCTCTGAAATATCTGTGTGAAGGAAAGGAAGAGAAATGAAACTACAGAAAGCGTTTCTTTTTCTCCCAAGAATTCTCCACTCTGGTCTCAAAAATACCAAAAAAGTCACTGTCCAGCACACATTCAAGTTCTTTATTATTCTAAGAGAGAATTTTGACTGCAAGTACCCATGTCTCTGTATACTAGGTGGTTGAGATTCAGTAACTGGATTCTCAGTATAAATGACTATAGGACTCACAAGCATTACTAGAAAACTACTTTTTTTTTGGGTGGGGGGGGGGGCAGGGGGAGGAGGGCAAAAATCTACCATTTGAGACTTTTTGGTTCTCAGAGGAACTGGCCAGCTAAAGCAGTTTGCAATTATAAACATTTACAAACCTGGTCTCAGGACTCAGCTTCTGCACCTGGCACGTTGTTTTTCAACTATATATTATATTCTAAGTAAGAAAAGATGGTACTGCTTTTTTAAAAACTGTGCATCCTATAGTCTGTTGTGTCTGTAAAGACCTCTGGTTCTACATTCAAAATAGATTGTGTATTCTTAACACTGTGAACATATTTCTCTTATAGACAAATGGCCCAATCAAAAGCCCTTGCTAAGAAAATGTTCATTAACATGTATGTTGTGGCAAAATTCTTGGAATTTAGATGGAGGTTTATTTTATTTATTTTATTTATATTAATTATTTTATTTAGGTGTGATAAAATGAATTCACATGACCATAAAGTGCTTTCATGTGAGCTTAATTTATCTTGAGTTTTCAGGCTAAAATAAATGTTTAAGGTAGATTTATGGAGCAGTATTTCCAGAAACAAGTAAACTAGCTCTGAAAGAGTTGAGAGTTTATTTGTCATTCAAAATCTTAAATTCTATTTTAAAATTACTTTTGAACATATTTTCTTTAAAGAGAATGACAAAACACCTATTGGCTGTAACAGAGTAGAAACTTCTCAGCACATTTTACTTAGTGAGATCCTAGGGGTTAGTATTATACAGCAGGTCAGAGGAGACAATCACACTGACCTTTTTTGGCCATAAAAAACCTATGAAGAGTGATAAGCACTGACCTAATGCTGCTTCTCCTACTGATGTCAATAGCAGAGGAGAGAGGCCAAGAAAAAAATTGTCTTAATTACTACTTCAGTAAAGAGTAATTTAAACAAAATTGAATTCAGCCAAAGGTAATGCATTAGATAAAGCAGGTAATGAAAAGAATCATGGTAATGAGAAGGGAGTATCAGTTGTTTGGGTTCATCATCCAGAAGCAAGACAATCAACTTAGAAAGTCCATGCTCTTTGACCAGGTACAGAGGCCTCACAAGGAATGCCAAAATGGCATAGAGACCATGGGAGTGAGACACCTAGGCTTTGTGGCTTAGATAAACCATATCTAATGGTATCACTTGAATTAGGTGTCCAAATGGAGAGTCCATTTTCCCCAGACTTTTGCAGTGGACAAAGAGAGCTCTATAATTCCATGGGCAACTCATATCTTATTTTTTCAGAATAATTGTAATGCAGCGTGAGTCTCTCTATATGGTCACAGGTTAAGGGAACTAGCCTCCTTTCCCTGGTTCTTCAGTTAAATGTGTACTTTCAGCTAGGATTAATGCAGAGTTAGTTGTCAAGGTATAATACACAGCACTCTGGAGAAGACTAAAACATGTCATTGCTCCTATTGTTATTAAACACTAATCTTAAAAAAGAGCAGAATATGTTATTAGAAACAGCAACGTTTTCTAGCTAATCAATGGTAGTAGTTGAACTGATACCTTCTAGATCACGGATAAAGTAGACAATACCTGCATTTTAAGCTCCTGAAAATAATCTGAAATAACATGGATTTAAAGTAATATGGTCTGAAACTATTCTCAGGAGGGTTTGGAAACCAGCTCCTTTAAGTTTATTTGAAAATCCTTCCTATCATTGTATTAGTATTATTAAAAGTTTTTGTAAGTGCCTCTACAGCTTTTAAAAACCTATAGAGGGCAGGTGCTGGACAGTGAATATACAAAGGCATAAACATGTAAGAAAAGACAATAGGTACAATAATAAAAAGAGTTACTATTTGTATTCTAATTATTCTCATTCCGAAGCCAGATCTGCAGAACCTAAGTCTGGGAAATACACTGTTCCTAAGCTGTCCTCTGCTACTTTTTTGTCTCAGTTTTCTACTCTTTGTGAATATATGGGTTTGATTAGGCTTCCAAGTCAAGAGCTCACAGGGAATAAAGATTGAGCACATTATTTTTCAGCCTTCTACTTGCTTTTGCAGTATAGCAGTAACAGCCAGCAGAGTTTATAATACACCTCAGCTTTTGAACCCTTCAATCTACATACTTACAAGCTGAGCATGGGATTTTGTATGCCTAAGAATACATCTAAACACCTCAATACATCTGAATCCAAGATTCTGTCACACTGAAAGAAACCATACTTCCTTAAAATTGAGCTACTTTTTACAATGTGAAATGGCTGAGGATGAGTTCTTAATTTATAGTTTTACAGGGTTGGAAGCTCCTTATGCTTGGTATTGTGTGCAAGCAAAGTAAAAGGGAACCCAAAGAGCTTATAAACATCCACCCAAGTAAGACAAAGGAAGGATTATCACTGATGGCATATAAGTACATTGGCTGCCAACAGTATTTGTTTCTCAAATATAATCTCTAAGGAAGAACTGAACAATGCCAGTGAGAAGGTAAAAAGAAGACTGTATCTTATTCTGAAATTCATAATGAAATGAAGCTCACATCATTGAATGTTATGTAAATACTCTATGAAAAGTTGCAAAACTTGAACTTTGTCAAATGTAGTGTTCTTTACTTCTGTATTGATAAAAATATTGTTGAACAGCTTTAATTCAGGCAACAATTTGGTGCCAGTTTGCAAACAAGGGCTTGAAGAAGTGTATATTTGAAAAACAACATACAGACAAACAGTGTCCTTTTTTTTACCTTAATCACTCTTCAGTTGTGATATGAGCTTGAAGTCATTCTGTTCTTATTTTATCAGAACTAGTTATACTCTTTCTAGGTTAAAGTCAAGGCTGACCATGTGAGAAAATTCTCATGCAAAATCCAAAACTGTGGTACTGAGAAAGAAGAGAAACAGCCTCCTGATTTAACTAGTATTTGGATAGACTCCCAGACCACTATTTGAGAAGCTGTCCAGATTGGCTTATCATAAAGCAACAGTTTCACTTTGAAGAGACAATGTATTTTCTGAGCAAGTGGGTGAGATGGGAAGGAGCAGAATACATATCTATCTATATATCTGTATCTATATCTATATCATCGATATCTATATCTACATACATTATTCTCTGTTTTAGTGAAGATGGTTTCATTATGTCCCAAAGCTCTACACTGAGGGTCAAGTTTGAGAAAGAAACAGAATTTCAAAGAAGTATCACATTTCACTGAGTTCTAGATCAAAGTCATGCATAAAGCATCTCATGATTTTATGATGCAACATAAATCAGCTAAGTTCACTCATAAACACACTGAATGGTATAGGATATGAGATTTGTATGGCTCAGGGATTTGTTACATGTATATTACTGAAACACTTCATCAAATGAATTTAGTATCTGTTTACTGTGTATATATTCTGAATTCCTTATTGGAAGATATTGGGTTTCTCTTTTTCTCCTATCACTGTTATTTAAGCTTAAGTTGGGACATTGAAAGAATTCCTGTCACATAACTTTTGTTGTCGCTTATTCTCGCTTGATCCTGGGTTTCCGTTAATAGTTCTACACTAAAACCAGCTTATTAATAAGTTGTCTCTTTTTCCTTTGATCAGTGATTCTTGGTATTGAAAGGATGTGGAAGCCCGATTTAATTTTAGATCCAGAATTATGATTCTCTGTAGGTTTCTTATGAGACAAATTTCTCACTCCACATTGAGAGGACTGTATTGGACAGACATACATGTATACATAGAAATGCTTATGGTATGGCAAAACTAAAACCTAATTTTTAAAATAATGTTATGAATTAGCATAATTTAATTATGTTTCAACCAAGGACTTCAAAACCAGCATGATTTAACTAAATACTTTTTTAGTCTTCTGAATGGGAAATAATGTAATCTATCCACTCATTGCTAGGTAGACACTTTTCAGAATATTGATAATCTTTTAGTGAAAATATGCACTTCTGGTAAATACTTTCATCGTGTTTGCAAACTTTTCATCAAGCATGGAGTCTTTGTAAAGATGAGTGCGCTATTGTTTATCACTTGCTAATCAGGTGTAAACTGCAAATGAGGATCAAGCTGGATATGTGCAAAAAGCTGAAGTAAAGAAGTCACTTGAGAAGGCCTAAATAACACAAGGACAAGCTTAATCATAACAAAGGTGACAAAAATTTGGAGGGGTGGACATTCCCACTGAGCAGATGCCTTTGTACTAGTACAACAATAGCAGATATAAATCAGAGGATTGAAATGTTAGTAAAATGGAGTGTCACTTTTATTTTCATGGCCAGCTTATGAATATGGAAGACTGTAATTCAGGAAGGGTAAAGTAAGGAAAAGCTTTCCCTGATGTGGACAGGGAGATTTGCTGAAAGTCTGTTGACAATGACTACAAAGGAGAATCATGTGCCGCTGGGACAGAGAATACAGCACTGGACAAAGCTTTTTGTGAATATCAACCAGAGGGATCCAAGACTCTGGCCTCAGTGGAAGGAGGGTATTTTAACTACCAAAGTATCTTTCAGGAAAGGAGTTAATGGATATGACAATTTTTCCCCATTGATGATAATTTTGTTGATTCATAAAGAGAAAGCATCTGGAGGGAAAGATCTTGTAATGATGATTCTAAATGATGGAAAATGATTGCATATATGAAGAAGAAAGGTGAAATAGGTAGAAGAGACCATGAAATGGTCTCTGATTATTAGAAAGTGAAGAACAGATATACATATAATAAAAATTATTATTTTTAAGAATGCCAGTTAAAAAACTTGGAAAGTTTAAAATGGGAGAATGCCAGTTAAAATACTTGGAGAGTTTATAAATGAACACAACCATATCAGTGCCAAGTATAAGAGTGGAAAGGAATGACAGAAAATAAAAAACTCCCCCATCTTAGATAAAACTTCATTGATTTGAAATATAGGAAAGAAGCAAACCGAAAGGACAGATTACTAAAGAGTTTGATAGCATTTGCGAAGAGTCTGCAGACCAAAACAGAGAAAATGCAAACTAATGAGAATTTAAGGTATCACATGTCACTACTCACCCTGATGAAAAGACAGGCTACTGTGGACAAGAGTGGCCCCTCAGTGCCCCAGGCCTGATTACATTCTTCTGTCACTTCTCTTGCGTGAGGTCTGGGAATGGTGACTCTTCAAGTGAGTCAGGTCACCTCGTGACCAGACACAAAAACTCTAATGTGCCAAAGGCAAAAGTAAGAGGAGAGTTCTGTCAGAAAAACGGTGTTCTGGCTTGACACTCAATTGCCAGGTCTAAAACAGGAGATACAGCTGGGACATGCAGATAGGGATAAGGGCTAGGTGCTGGAACTGATTTTTTTGGTAAAAGCTTACACTTGGATTGAATTAAATTAACATGAAATAAAGCTTTTATTTAATTTTGACTTTTCAAATCAAATATGTTTTAAAAAAGTCATCCTTGGACACCCCAAAAAGAGATGGAAGTGCTGTCCATGCAGTCTGGGGACTAACCTGAAAATTTACTGATGAAAGATGAGGCTTCAAACTGTAGAGAGCTTCTGGGATACATGAGGAATAGAAGATACAGGGAAGTAAGTGATGAACATGGAATTGCAGAGTACTGGAGCAAGAAATCAAGCAAGGTGCCCAATTAAAAAAAAAAAAAGGAAAAAGAAAGATAAGTAAGTTCTCTATTTACAGAGGCAGATATTTAGACAATTCAATTGGCAGATTCAACAAATTTCATATGTCTGGATTTCAACAAATCTTTCAACTCTGACTCAAGTGATAAATTTTTTCATAGAGATAGAAGATGAGTGCAAAGTTAATTTAGCACTCTTAGGAAACCTCTATGAAAATTATGATGGTTTCAAATATTAATATAATTTATTACTATTTAAGCCTTGTGAACATCTTTGAATGATAATGAGGAACTTGAAACTGTTAACCTATGAGTAAAGGTAAAAAATGTGACAAGCTAATTTATACCTTTTTTCTCTAAGTAAGATCCCTTTTTGAAATGAACAGCAACACAGCTAATGCTTGAAAATTGAAGGATTAATCCATAAAATAATACCCCTTTTTTATGGATTTCTACCCTTTTGTTAAGCAGAAGGAGACAAAAAGCCAAGTCTGTACAACATTTCTAAAACAAAGTAATAATTTTAGTTCCTGGATTTATTTATTAACTAAAAGAATAAATTAGAAAACAAAGGGTAAATCCAAAGCTGCAGCCAGACCCAAATTTTTCTAAATGTGCCTGTTTAATATGCACTGCAGATTAATGGGTATAACATTATTCTAATGGGTACTACATTGATTCTAGGTGTACTTTTTAGAGGAGGTGGAGGAGGAGGCAAGAAACTGAGATAAAAAAATACAGTCTTTGTTTCAAAAACAAAAATGAGATTGTAAAATTAAAAACATGAAAGTGGAAGAGAATCACTAATAACTATATTGTTTATCTTCCCAAAACATCAACAAAACGTTGCTTCGCTGTATGTTCCAGTGTACTACAGGCAAGCATTATCCAGCCCCTTTCTGAGTGTTGGCAGGAGAGTTTGCTTTCCTAACTCTGTGAAATTCTAAAATATAATGAAAAAGCAGCTACCGTACTTTCTAAGCTCTTGGTAGATATTTTCACTTACTTTGTCATTTTCAAGGAGAGAAACAATGGTGGCATCTGTGCCCTGGTGCTAAGTGCTCATTTGCATGCAGAGGCAGAGAGATATCCGTTTATTATCAATTTTATGCATTACTTCATTTCATGGTGTTAAAACAATTACATTCAAAGAGTTCAGCAGTCCACAGCCAAGCTATTCAGGGCTGCAGAAGCATCATATAATAACGTTATTCAGGGAGAGACACATACATCATAGTTTACTGACTTAGAAGTAAAAAAGAGAGGGAGAGAGAGAAGCAACTCCTATAGAGCTGGATTCAGAATTTGTAAAACATCAGAGATACAACAATAAGCGAGAAACTCAGGGCAGATGGACATGAAATTTCTTAACTTCTGAATTACTTTCCAAGAAGGCTTAAAACATTTTTTAGATGCAACAGTCCTACCAAATTATCTGCCACATTATCAGTGTTTTTTCTATAACACTCTTCATCACCCACACTGCAAAACTCCACTTGAGCAAAAAAGCAGAGACTGTGCGCACCTCCTTAAGATCTCAGAACACACACCTTGGAACAGCAAATGGTTGGGTCTGAAGAGACTTTTTGTGCTTCCTACATGCAGTGGATTTACAATCTGATTATCTGGTTACTACTGACAAGGTTCTGCCAAGCCTCCCATGAAGAATTTACATTTGTCTATCAATTTACATTAGCTAAAACAGCTGTCTGTGCAAAGGATTTCAAGGTTTGAAAATGAGGACCTACCCTCTGACACCAGTCAACTCTCCAAAAACCAATGAAAACTGTGGCACAGTGATGAACAAGTTTAAAAAGCACATCCACCTTCAGGGTTTTCCTTACTGAGTTTGGTGAGATGCATTTTTTTCAGCAGAAAGCAAAGTATTTGATTGAACATTTACTGAAATTTTTAAAAATGCAAGAAAAAAATGAAATCAAAGAACTTTTAATAATACTTCACTGCCAGAGGAAGATAAAATCAGTGTTGTCCCTGGAAAACAAGAAAGCAATTACCAACTTTTTGATTATAATTTCTATAATAATCTACCTTCAAGAAAGCAACTTCAGTGAATCACAAGAGAAGAAAAGCCTTTTTGAAGCATTTCAACATAGAGGACTCATGAAATAAGAAACTGAAAAGGAAGTGTTTTTTTATTTGGGCTATTACAGATTTTCTATCATAGAAATTTTCCATCAGTCAATGCACACACAGTGCTGTGATATGGTATGGGTCAACTCAAGCAAGAAATACAAGTTCTAAAGAATATAGCTTGGCAACTTGGAAAACCAGCTGCTCCCTGTTAATCACTGCAAGGGAAAACAAATTTTGTAGCAGTTCTCAAGCTTTGAGACTCTCTTAAAAGGATGTGGGAAAATATATTCTGGGCTGTTGCAGGGCCAGAGTGCTGACAGAAGCAAAGGACAGCTTGTGGATAGGGTAGGGATAGGTTTAGTGAAAGGAGAGGTACCAAATCTTTCAGCCTTTCTTCATGGCAAGCATTCCATGTACCAATAACCCCAAGGAAAGCTAACAAGTGGCTCCTGGCAGATTTTCTTTGTTTCTGCTCTAAGTACCCCAACAGCCAAAATTTCCTTCTGAGCTATCTGCCTCTGCTCCTGCCATAGCCAGCTTTTATCATTAAAGTAATCAGGGTGCCAACAGCATACAGCTGTGCCACATCTGCATCTAAAGAAAGCTAAATTCTCAATGATTGGCCCATGTTGATTCATCATTAGGCTGCTAGTAATGTCTTGTCTCGCAAGTTTAAAGCCAGCATGGTTATCTTTACACTGCATGTCAGTTAGAACACTTCCCTTAAGGGCAAAGAAATTGCCTAAGTACCAGTTTTATTGGGCTATACAAATCAAGTAACTTCCTGAACTAAAAAAAATGGTCTAAGTTTTATGGCAGAAGCTTCTACTTTATTTCACTCTGCAGGGCTCCTGACCTCTGTGGCAGTGCCTCTGTACCACGTGCCATGCCTCAATTCAGGGATCTGGCATGACATGTGGTGCCGTAGGCATACTGCTCCTGCTTATTGTGGAAGACAGTCCCACAAACAACAGGTTCTTCAGTCAACCTCCTCCTGTTACAAAACCTGGACAATAACGCAAAATCACCATCATAATAATCAAAAATCCCCACTACTTTGCTCCTCTTGTCTTCATAGAATCACAGAATAATTAAGGTTGGAAAGGGACTCTAAGATAATCCAGGCCAACCATTTACACAACACGGCTGTGTTCACCATTAAGCCATATCCCCCAGGGACATATCTACATGTTTTTTGAACACTTGCAGGGATGGTGATTCAACTACATCCCTGTAACACATATTCCAATGACTGACCACCTTTTCACTGAACAACATTTTCCTAATACTCAATATAAATCGCTCCTGGCACAATTTGAGGACATTTCCCCTCATCCTGAAATAAACAGTTTCCTTCACTATATGGTTTATTCATCAAGATCTTTAAAGAAAGGATGGTCCTTTCATCATCATGCCTTCATGATTAAGTCCTGATAACTGACCATGGGTCTAAAGATAAAAGCATTAATCTAACAATAAAGCCTTTTAATTTAGCTCATGGCCTTTGAAGTAAACCACCTCATAACCAGGAATAGGAAAGGAGAGAGAATGATGACCAGTAGGAAGAGGTCCTGGTATTTGAATGAAAAATAGAGATGTGAGAAAGAAGAGCTCAGTAAAACATTAATATTAGGCAATATTGACAATAATTAATAATTTATTAATACATTTACACAATAAAATTAGACAATGTCTAGATGTGTGGAACTGTAAAGACACACACACAAAAAAAATCCTATAGCCTGGTATGAAAAGAAGGTCCAGCTTACTGAAAGGATTGTATTTGGCAGGCTTGGTTTTAACTTTTTCCCTGTATCTGACTACAAAATATTTTAAAGGCTATTAATATTATTGTTATTATTATTATCATTGCCACCTTTTTTTTAAAAAAAAAGCACTTCCATGTGCTGTGTTAAAGGTCAGACATTTTAGAGTTCAGTTTTTGTTCCTTTTTAAGAAAAAGCATCTAGAAATTAACCAGTTTGCATTTGTTGATATCAATAAATAAACTTATTTTGTTTAAGATGCTTATGGAATTTAAAAGTCACATTAAAAATACCTCTTGAAGTGATTGGTTTTAATGAGTTTTCAATAGAAGCATCTGGGTTTTATAATGCTAAATAGGTGTATTTGGACTAGTTTAGTTTATCATGATTTTAAGGAACATACAAAGACACTGACTGTATTCCCTGTCTGAAATATCCTATCTCCACTGGTTATCAGTGATGGATGTTCAAAAAGTCCAAGAAGTAGGGTTTAAGAAGAGGGTATCTGCAATAACTGTCCACCTGACTATAAGCTACTGCATTCAGCAGACACTGATATGAAAATCTTTGGGACTTCAAAAGCTGTAGCAGCTAATTCTACTCCAATTCTAACTAGAATCTTTGTGTTGTCTGCAACCTGTTAGAGAGATCTGTGAAAAACTAACTCAGCATTTCAGAAGACTATTTCGATGAGGAATGTCCTGAAATAACCAGTGGATGCTCCCCTTGCTTGTTAATAGCTCTGGAATGAGTGATGCAATTTCAAACTGGAAAAAACTGAAACATTCAGATGAAAGATACTTTCAAGGTGAGTTTGGTATGTCCAGCTCTCTTTTCTTCTAGAATTGAAACAAGGACATTGGTTAAATACAAAATTTTATTATTTCACACTACTTAGTGTCTGTACTTTACATCACATTGAATCACAGAACAAATCACAGAATGGTTTTGGTTGGAAGGGATTTTTTACTGGTCATCTAGTCTACACCCTCTGCCAAGGAAAGGACATATTTCATTAGATCAGGTTATTCAAAGCTTCATCTAGTCTCACCTTGAACACTTCCAGGGATAAGGCATCCACTTTTCTGAGCAACTTCCAGTGTCTCACTATCCTCATCCTTTTTATTTATAATCAATCTAAATGTACCCTCTTTCAGGGTAGATTTCTACATCTAGAAGCAAATTAAGCATGGGATTTGTACTGTTAAATTGCAGCAAATATTAGATTAAACATTTTAGATAAAAGTTCAGATCTATAAATTGTCATGAAATGTTACACATATATAAAGAGATTTACATGTGCAAATACTGGACACACTCAATGTTGGAATAAGCTACTAAAACTCCACTAATATCTAAGGGATTATACCAGGATTTACCAAAAAAATATTTTTGGCTCTGTGAATTCAAGAAATACAAGAAAAAGGCAGTAATAGGAAGAAAAGAATTTCAATTATATTATTTAAATATGTCAAATTAACCCCCTGAATTAATTTTAAAAAATTGTAAATCATTGAACCATATAAAATAGAAGTAAAAAAATAATCTCCTACTTGCCAGAATATTGATGGAATTGTGAAATACTGGTTCAATATGTGTGTCATCAGTGTTAGGTGTCAAAAACCCCCATGTTCAACAGTTCATATTCTAATGTGAGTACTTTATTGCTAAGCTGGAGCAATGCTAACTCCCACCACTCCTGCTGTCTCAAAATGAGAACCCAGGGTGGGTAGGACAGTTATTTAATAAGTGGCAGCTCAAAGTCCAGTCTGCCTGAAGAGGTAAAACAGATTCTAACCCGCACACGGGTGTGAAACAATTTACTGGGGAGATAGTAAGGAAAAAGGGTTGTCTAAAGGAGATGACAATCAAAATTCGAGTAATATGGAACATCTGCAGCTCGCATTATGATCCTTGGTAGCTACAGGTACACAGCAAGTCCTTAAGTTGCTGTCTGGACTTGGCTCATACACAGCAAAGACACATTGCTCATTAATGAACCACAGTTCATGAGTCTACAAATAATAAATACATAATAGAGGTAACAAATACACAGCTAAATGGCACAGTAGAGTATGGCGTTACCCACTGTTTTGATTTTTTCCTGTTTTGGGTTTTGATGTTGCCCTCTGGTTTGTTATATGAGCTAAATAATCTTGCCAGTTGGGTGCTAATATGTTTAGGGGAAATATCAAGATTAATTTTCATCTTTTAAAATATCCCTAAAGTCACAGCGTATACCTTTCTGGGGCTGTTAACAGGAAATCAGTTTTCAGACAGGTCCACAACTGGAACAGTTTCATGCATAAAGGTATTCAGGGCAGGCAGGTAGCAGGTTGTTAAATAGCCCCCTGCTCATTCCTAGAGATGGCATGATAAAATGAGCCACATGCTTATGACTTTAATGTGCTTGGTGCTCAAAACCAAGATGATTTCAGGACCAAACAGCATCCTCACTAGCAGTTGGCTGAGACATCAAGAACTAGAAGAATTTCTAAGACCTTATTGGTGAACATATGGCAAACTCTGATTTCCTTACTAAATCAGATGATATTACTAGAACTGGGTCATTATGCACACATTGTAATCTATCGTTAAGCCCAACAAAGTAATATTTAGCTGGTGTTTTAATTGTACTGCTGGGATTTATCCCTGCTTTTCGAAGGAAAAAAAGTCCAGGAAGGAAGAAAGAGTGTTGAGCTTTCAATTTTAATAAGAGGAGATTGCCAATTTTGACAAATGACTCTAACAGCTTATTCAGATAATGTTTACTTATATACATATTTGCACATATTTCCAGTGTTATTTGGGAGATAGGAAATGTTTAAATTATTCATTTTCTTCCATCTCTTCCCTGAAAAGTAGATTTTTCCTCCCTGTAAATGCTTTCAAAATGCAAGTTGGCATCATATGTTTCAAATAATTTTCCAGTTTGTTCTACAAAGTCTGCAGCCCGGCCTTCACTACCTGTGTTTCCAAATGACCATGAGGACAGTGTAATTCATGTGCATGTGTTATAGAATTGACATACAGGAAGGAAATTAACCTCTTGGCCTGGAAATCAAGCACTCCCTTACAATGCCAATCCATATGGCTACAATCAATTAAAACAAAGATGAATCCTTCTCATCTAGTCCTCTGAGTGATCATGCAGCAACAGTTACAAGGTGGTGGAAACCAGGACTTCCAGGCTTTTGTGTTGCACTTATTTCTTGGTGTAATTTTTTCCTTACCAATATTTCATACATGGTTTCTGCAAACATGGGTACTGTTTATCCAGGGTATGGGACAGCAGGAAAAGGTGTGCAATTCAACTGTAGGCCAGTCAATCCACACCTGTTAAACATACTCATTTTGCAATGTGTTCAGCAAAACTCTTCAGAGAAATCCCATATCTGTCTCCAACAGCTGGAGATAAAGAGCCCTGTTTTCTTTTCTGTCAGGGTTAATAAAACAAGCAACTTATTAAATAGCATTTTGGCAAACACAATGGATAATGAATCCTATTTTATAGTTAAAGACTTTTAACAATTAAAATGATTTATGAGCCAAGCACTGTGACACATGAGTGCTGAAGAGAGAACCTGCTCCTGCACAGCCACAGGTGGAGCGGGCACAGCACACACCTAGCCGGGATGGGCATCGTGAGAGGAGCTGGGAGAGCCCAGCAGGTAAACCTGCAGGTCCAGCCCCTCAGGACAGCAAGACGGACACCCCAGGAGCCCGGCCCTTTGATGGGGCTGAAACAGCTGGGTATGTCAGATACCACGGCCTCCCAGCCCATTGTTCCCCATCAGCTACAGTACATGTCCAGTGTCTGGTTTGTCAATCACCAGATTCAATGGCTGTTTGCCTGGGAAGCTGCTGACAGGGGGCTACGGGGGCTTGCCAGAGCTTAATTACCGTACCTCATTAAAGGGCTTCTCATTCATATTCAGTAAGGAATCATTCGAGCAGACAGATATGTCTTTGTTAGATGAACTGAAAAACATACTTTTAAAAAAAATCCCTACCACTTACGTATTTACATTTGTTTGGTTAAAGAACTCTTTTCATTCCGCTTAAGAGAGAAAGAGAGAGGGTGTAAAAAAGGGGGGGGGGGAAGGACAAAGCACAGGAAAGAAATAAAATTAAAGGAAAATTTACTAGAAAGAGTTTGCATTTGTAATGTGACATGCTTTCTTGAGGAAAAAATAGATTTCATTACACAGAGTCAAATTCTGTTTTCATTTCTACTCCGTTCACAAAGATACATGGATGTGTGCATGGGGGAGGTAGGGGGGTGGAGGGAAATAATCTCTGAATGATGGCTGGGGGGTTAAAGTTGGCTATTTTTCTCCTGGAAAGGCTTAGTAAAAAAATGTCACTTCTATCTTTCTTTGAAGTAAAAGCTTAGGAAAATTTTGCACCCAATTATTTGGTTTTCTTTAGGAT
Source organism: Vidua macroura (assembly GCF_024509145.1). NCBI lineage: Eukaryota > Metazoa > Chordata > Aves > Passeriformes > Viduidae > Vidua > Vidua macroura. Next base: position 61,045,488 of record NC_071571.1, read on the forward strand.
TTTTGTATTGTTAAAGTAAAAATTTTACAAAGTTAGAGCCTTAACCAGTGCAGTTTAGTGCAGCCTCCCTGCCACTGTGTTTCCACTGCTAAGGCTATGGGTTGTAGTCTTATTCTCAAGGGTGATATTCTTCCACCAAAGAGAACATCAGCTGGCATTCACTGGCAAGCCTAGCAACAACCCCATACTTCTGTGAACAAAAAGAAAGGAAGGAAGGAAGGAAGGAAGGAAGGAAGGAAGGAAGGAAGGAAGGAAGGAAGGAAGGAAGGAAGGAAGGAAGGAAGGAAGGAAGGAAGGAAGGAAGGCAGGAAGGCAGGAAGGCAGGAAGGAAGGAAGGCAGGAAGGCAGGAAGGCAGGAAGGAAGGAAGGAAGGAAGGAAGGAAGGAAGGAAGGAAGGCATATTTTTCATCTTCTCAAAAGTTTCCACCTGACAGCTCTTAGTGGTATTTATATAATCATTATTTTTAGAACGTATTTTCATTAGAATGGAGGTCCAAATCACAATGGACTAAAATAGTGATTCAAACCTCAGCTATTAAACATGAAGACACTTCAATCTTCCAAAGTGGCATATTGATGTTTTCTTCTTTTCTGATTACTAGTGATATTGAGCTATTGCATCTGAGGGGGCATGGTAAGCCTTTAGTCTGAGACACCTTGGTACTAAGAGGATTCCTTTTATAATATTTATTTAAAACCCCCAGAAAAGAGTATAGGTATTGTTGATATTTCAAGAAGATTAACACTGTGAAAAGCTATTTGATCTGATGTAGGAGTGAGTCTTTAGTCCTGCTGTTTACATGTGACTGATCTGGGGTTGAAAGAATAAAAATGCCAAAGAAAATAAGAAAGATTATATACCTACTCTTATCCCAGGTTTCTCAACTGCACAAAGCCAAGGTTTTCAGTCTCCAGCAGTTCAACCTGGCTTTTTTTTTGCCTTTCAGGCTGTACTTTTGGAAATGCAGCAAGACATGAAGAGAGAACTGTGAAGAGACCTTGTGTGTTTAATATAGTTTCTCTTATTTCTTTCTCAGAAATGGTTTTAGAAGAAATTATAAAGGGCATTCGCCTAAAGGCAGAGACAAGGAACAGGAAATTTAATCCTGCATGGATAAATTTTGGCCAAATAATAAGTGTCTGATAACAGGGTCTTTTATATATAATGCAAAAGATTTGGCAACTTCAGCTGTCAACAGTGGAATACAGAAGTTGGGCATATCATATTTATTGCTGGTTTATGTCAGGGAGCAGCCAATCAAACCACAGGATTTACACAATGTATATTGACAGATAACAACAGCCCAGCTCATTAGAGCCCCTCTGCCAGAAGAGTGCATCAGTCCCATAATTGAGAAATAAGTGCATCGCTCTGAGTCAGTAGTCCCTACACTCTGTTGAGCTGAAGCAATTCTGTCTCAGTATAATAAGGCATGAAGCCAAACATCGTGTACACTAATAAAAAATACTATCTTTTTATAATGTGATCAAATCTGAGTTCCTGTTGGGGCAATAACCTGGAATTTCCTATCTCTGCATTTAAAAGCTCAATTATAGCTCTATATTCTGCACAGTTTTGCCTTGAATACATAACAGATGTTTACATTGAGATGAATGCTTTGTGGACTCAGAACTGTCATCAGACCTCTCATAATCACATTTGCACCTATGCATATGGTGTACACCTGTGGCTTGTTGGAATTTTTCTCAATTGTGGTATGGGAGGTTTAAAGACAGCACTAGATTTTTATTCTTTTGTAATATTTTTCATTCACATTACTTTTTAAAGCTTTTTTAATGTTTACTACATAAAGCAAATGTAGACATCCAAAAACAAGCAAGGTTCTTTTAAAGCTGCACATGTCTCTGTTTTGCATAGAAAAATACACATTTAATTTAGTGATATAATATGTAATATAATATAATTTCAACATAGGCAAGATTTAAATGTTCCAAGAAAATGTTACAGGACAGTTATAGATTTCTCTGCTAAAGAGACACAGAAGATTGCTAAGAAAACCAGCCCAGAATACAAAGCAGAAGTGTATCTATACGTGTGGGATTTGATATTTATCTACTTTTGTAAAGCAGACACATCTTGAAATACAGAGCTAGGAAAACATCAAGATCTATTTTTTTCTTCCTTCCCATTTACAGATACCTCTATCCTTCTGTGAAAGGTCTGTGGTGGTGTATTTCAACAGTGGTTTCCAAACACCAAAACTACCTAATGTTAGAGCAGCAAGAGATGGGAATGAAGACTGCTGTAGCCCATCAGCTATCCCCTCATGGAGATGGAACACAAGATGATTTTGGGAACTGGATCTTTTTCATTGCAGAATTTGGTCTGAAACACAGGATAACTACTGGTATGTGTGTTTGCCTATGAAGACCTTCTTATATAGAAAAAGCTGAAATGCAGAAAGAAAGCATCTAGTCCTAATGGGATAAAAGGACCACAACTGTCAATCCTAAACACAGGGATGGCTTCTCTTTGTTGCAGGCTTTTATTATCAAGCACCAGTTTTATTGTGCATTGTCTGTCTTTTTAGTTTAGTCTGCTGAACAAAGAATCATCAATAAGAAAATGGAGTACGAGAGGGAAAATTGCAAAGAAAAGTTCATAAAAATCTCCTGATCCCCAGTAGTCAGCTTCACTAGCTCTTCGTATGACAAGAATATGGAGAACAGTCTGTTAATGAAAAATACTGAAAACTCAGAGGATTTTTGCTATGAATTTTGAAACTGTGTCCTGTGACTTTGCATTCATGGTCTTACTGTATGCTTAACCCAACACCTAATGAAGCTGACGAGACTCCTTCCTATGAAGTCAATTGGTCAACAACTAGTGCACAAACCAAGCATTTTTAAATCTGTGTATAACTAAAGATAAGAACAATTAGAATAGTTTATCTGGTTTGCAATTCCAATAAACAAATCCTACTTTGAATTAATTAAAAAAACACAGAAAAATTAATTGAATTAATTTAAAAATCAAGGCAACCAATCTTATCTAGTCCTTTTACAAAAACTGAATATTAAATTATTTACAGTCAAAAATGCATGGGAAGTTCTTTAAAATATTCTACATTGTGGGGTTGTAGAGTATCAAAATTCTAAATCCATACAATGAAAAATCACTTGGAAACTTGAACAGTAAGGATTATTATTTTACTTTAGCATCTCCTCAATTGCAACTTCCTACAGAACATAGGATTTTTCCTACAGAACAATTATACATGAAAAAAATCAACAGTGAAATCATAGGTAAGAGACATATGCTATAAAATTAATATTAGCCTTAGTAAGTCTGCATGCCTTTCCTGCAATGGGATTTTCTTGTGCATACAAGCAAGATGTAGGCTTCTCTGAACTGCATGAAATCCATCTCTTGAAGTCAAAGTGGTTCAAGTGTACTCTAAAATTTTTAAAATTATTTAAATACTTATTAAAATTATTTAAATTTTTATGTTGTGTGGTTATTTGTCAAAATCAGCTAGAAATTTGCTTTCTATGCTTCTAGGCTTCTTTTGTGTGCAGACAGTTGTACTAAGGAAAAAAAAAGCCACCTATAATCCCAAACCCCCAACAATCTACATTTATAAAACCCATCTCTTTGAAAAAGGAAATATAACAATGATGTCTTAATAGCAGAATTTTATATAAAGTTTTATACGGAAGAGAAAAATTTGCCTATCCCTAGAGGCATAACAAAATTTGATATGTTTAGTTTTTTTCATGCTGGTGCTTATCTCCTCAGTATTTAAATTGCAACTTGTTAGCCATTACTCATGCCATACTTGTTTGCCATCTTTTGCTGGTTTTCATCTACAGTCAAATTAACTTTTTTTTTTTACTATAAGAAACACAGAAATTAAACCATTATAAAATCTTCCATCACTTACAAGTGTGAACTTTGGATTAACCAGGTGAGAACAGGACTTATGACAGAGAAAAGGTCATTCCAACCATCTACTACCATAAACAAAGATAAAAATCTCTTAGCTGGGATCCAGTTTTAAACTGAGAAGAAATGTGAGGACTGTTGTTGTGTACAACAGTTTTAACATTTAGTGGAAGCCGGTCTTTGACCTTCTGACAGTAGCACAGCCTTATAAGGAAAATGGTTTTATGAATAAAGTAACCCAGTAATGAGCAGGATCTTATGATATGTTCAGAGAGCTTTGCTATAGTATATTACATAAGTGAAGAAATAATGACAGGAAGCTGTTTGAAAAGTACTGGGGAAGACCTAGAAATGATAACCATTTTGTATTTCAATAACAAAAGTAGAAAAGGAAACAGCCTTCACCACCTATAAAGCATGACATTTTGCAGGGGTTGTTAAATGAATATTGTGTATGAATGAATACCAAAGGGAAGCCTTCTGATTTAAGCTACTGGTCATTTTGCTTTGTGGATTCCCCAGTAAATTATTTCCTCAGTGTTTAATGTTCTCCTTCTGATTGGCAACTCCTGCAGCTTGGGAAACATGAGTAAAGACTGCCTTCAGTCAAGCTCCAGAACTGTTAACTCAGGATGAATATGTGGATAGCCTCTGATTTTGAGCAGAGATTTATTACCTGATTTTCTAGTGGCTCATTTGGTGTACATCTACATTTAGACACATCACTTTCCCTTTGCTTCAAACATCAGTTTTTTCTGCAATGCATCTCTATTGCCTGCATCAAAAGAAAGCAGATTTTTGAAGGTGCTGCAGCTACACAGAGTGTAACCATTGCTCCTGTAAATACCTCACTTTTGCAGCAAATTGTTGTCTCCAAAAACAGATGGCAAAGTAGCCTTATTTAGATTCAGTAACATACTGTCTTAGTATCTTCCTTCGTTAACTAAATTTTTCTGAGGCCACTGCTACTTGAAAAGCACTAATAGGTTGAAAAGTACTAAATGGGTTTAGCAGAGGATATTTTTATGGAATTTGTGCTGTAAGGCTTGCCTCTATTCAAACGAAAGGATGCTCAGACAGTCTTAAAAGAGTGATGACTGGAGTAAATAATTTCTATTATCAATCTAGAAAACTGTTTTTCAACATGAGATGCAGAATTGTTTTAACAAGTTGTAAGAGCCCATCTGAAACCCCTCGTTCTCCATTCTGCCTTCCGATTGCCACGAGAAAAAAATCCCTTCCCCCACTGCAGCTCTGGCTTAGAACAGGACATGGTGCAGGTGGAACCACTGAACCATCATGCTAGCGTTCCGAACAAGGCCTGACAAGAACTTGGCAAGAAGTTGGCAAGGACTTGGCAAAGACCTGACATGGACCCAGCACGGGACAGCCTGATGCGCAGCCTGCTTCTAATCTCCGTTCTTAAGCTGAATGAACTTTTGGAGTGACTCCCGTGGTCCTTCATTGAAGACCCCTCATCTGCCTTGTTACCACTGTGACAAATAAAGAATGAGAACCCTCCTCCCAAGGACTGAGACTGAGACCCCTACTATAGGGAAGAGGGGCAATTGGTGGTCTGACCACTAATGACATGACCTGTTTCCCTTCAGTGATTCAAATGGACTTATTCTTCATTGTATTCGTCTTGCTTTGGTGGTTTCTGTGGACTCACCTGTTCCCTCGTGGCGATTACAATGGACTTTCATTGTTACACTTGTTCCCCCCTCTTTCCTCTGTGGACTATAACTGGACTCCCGAGTAGACCAGAACTTCGGAGACTCCCCCGACACGACAGACGGATCCCCATCGTCCGGACCACTGAGGATCTCGCCTGTGTTGGTAGCTATTCCCATACCCTTCTTCTCTCTCTCTCTCTCTCTCTCTCTATCCTTTTATCTCCTTTCTGATCCCCACTATCCCATTTACTGTTTTGGCCCCTAATAAAGGTGCATTTGTTGTGATTAACTGATAGTCCCTTGTTTGCCTTTTTTGCACTTTCGGGATTGGTGAAAAGAACCATCACGACACCCCGCAATAAGCGGATCGTGACACAAGTCCATCATCAGAAAGACCTAAATATCCTATAATATATAAAGAGATGGAAGTAAGAATTATTATTATTATTAGTCATATTATTTTCTTGTTAAGGTGATTATTTTACTTTTATTATCTGATATGCTAATACTATGTTTCTGTGGGATAATAACATATAAAATAACTTGAACTTAAAATCTCATTGCATTTAAAATGCCAAGAGGATTTGAACTTTTGTTGCAGTTCATTATCATTAAGTAGCTATCCAAGAGGAAAACTAATGCTCAGATTGATCTGAAGTTTCAGTTGCCCTTGCTAGTCACCTTGGGATAACATTTTCCCAAATTTCTGAGCTCAAGTCTAAATTGGGTGAGGAGTAGCAACTCCAGGAGAGCAGCCCTGCAGGAGGGATCTGGGGGTGCTGGCTGGCAGGAGGCTCAACAGGAGTCAGCAGTGTGTTCCTGGGCAGCCCAGGGGGCAAACCATGTCCTGGGATGGATCAAATACAGCTTCACCAGCCACTTCAAAGAAGGGATTATCCTGCTGTACTTGGTGTTGGTGTGGCCTCACCCTGAGTGTTTTGTGTGCTTCTGGACCCACAAAAGGATGTGAAGGTTCCTGAATGCATCCAGAGGAAGGCACCAAAGCTGTGGAAGGGGCTGGCAGGGTGTCTTGTGAGGAACAGCTCAGGACACTGGGGTTTTCTTGTTTGGAGAGAAGGAGGCTGAGGGGCAACCTCACTGGTCTCTACAACTTTCTGAGAAGGGTAAGGAGAAAGGGAGGTGTTGATTTCTTCCTTGGATTTGGGGCCAGGGTGCATTGGAATGGCTCAAAGCTGCATCTATCAGCAGAGGTTTCCTGACATGAGGAAGTATTTCTTTTCCCAGAGGGTGATCAAACCCTGGAACAGGCTCCTGAGAGAGGCTGTCAATGTCCTGAGCTGGTCAGTGTTGAAGAGACTTTTGGACAACGCCCTTAATAATATACTTTAAGTATTGGTCAGCCCTGATGTAGTCAGGCAGTTGGACTTGATGATTATTGTAAGCCCTTCCAATTAATTTATTCTATTATTTTTTATATTATTTGATTTGATTCTTCTTGCTCCCTCCTCCTTTCCCTACCACTACTTTTTGAGGAAATCCTTGACGACATTTCTTCCCAGCCCTGCGCTGGAGAAAGGACAGAATGGGCAATTTTGTCAGCCTGGGCTGTTTTCCACAAGCAAGAATCCCTGGGGAAATGGAGCCAAGGAAAGAGCAGAGTTCACTTTTCCAAGGCTGTAATGTGCAAGAGGGAGACAGAGAGAGACAGGGTACTAGTAGTGCCTTGGAAGGTCCTGAGAGGACTAACATCAGCTTAGTCTATCTTGGATATTAAATACCTAAACAAAAAATAAGGGAAAGAAGTGTGGAGGTAACACAACTTCTCAGGATCAGAGAGATAATATACTAGTTCACTGAGCTGAGAAAAGGCTTGGCAGTACTTCACTGTTATCAGTCCGCACAATCTCTAGTTGCAAAGCCTAGATCCTTTGGGAAGACTGGCTCTCCAATGAAAAAGCACCAACACATAGACAGTGGCTTTTCAAGGAGCTGGGAGTCAAGCTTAAAACACATGAGGTAGGATTTAGCAACAATGTGACTCCTGTTGAGAGAAATTTTTCATTATGAATGATTTCAAAAGAGGCACTGCATGTGAACCCCTCTTGATCCCTTCCTGTTACTTTATTTACTCAGATGACTTTTAAGATCTGAACCTAAATCCACAGGCTGGGGATAGTGATAGGCATCTGCTTGGTGGGATCAGCTTGATAGGAGATCACATACAAGGATGTGTGATTACAAATACTCTTCCCCATCCAAGAAAAATATACTTGGGAAAAACAACAGCATTCTGGATTCATATATGCAAAGTAAGCCACTGATTAAGTACCACTTGCTCATTCATTCCTTGTGGGGTTCTGTTTCAGAACAGACAGCGTGGCAGGATTTGATCTCTTTGGAAGCTGCATGTTCAACTTCAGTAAAAATTAACACATCATTGCATTACGTACTTTTAGCATCAGAAACGACTCATTTCTGCAAGTCTTCTTATTTCCTACTCGTACTCAAACATCAAAAGAAATAGACATAACCTAGAACTGGAGACATAACTCTAGAACACCATTTCTAGAGGATTTCTAAGTCCTTGTTCTCAGGAATAATAATTTTGAGTTTTCCAGGAAAACAAAAAACAACAATGCTGCTAGAACACTTCAGGACTATCAGACTTTTTTTTTTTTTTTTTTTTTTTTTTTTTTTTTTTTTTGTGATGGCCACTGGTTAAAGCTGAAGTAGATACACTTTAAATGACAACATTTTTGCCTAGGGTCTCATGGGGACAAAAATACAAGCAGTCTCAACAGAAGTCTTCCACTACAGGAGAAGACAACCAAAAAGGTACCACAAAGAATTAAAAATTCAAGCACACTTTTCTTCATACATTTCTTCTACAAATATTTTTCTTCTCTGGGTACAGAGATGCTTTTAACCTTTCACCTGTTAGATAAAAAACAGTAAAAAATTGCAAAAGTAGTAAAAACCAGTAAAATTGCTGTACTGCATTTTTGCCTGTAAATCAGGAAGGATCTTTGGTTACCTTAATACTAACCCTCCAGATTCTGCTTTATGAAAGAAAGTGAAATAAATCTCTGCTTGCCCTTACCTTATGTGAATTTACAATTTACTTCTAATATTTCCTGCAGTTCATGATTGCTGGTACTCCACTTACTGAAGGAATCTTTCTGAGAAACCCAAAAGTATTTTATTTATCTTAGAATATGATATCTTACTCAGATATACATATAGTTAGGGCTTAGACTGGTTTATTCTGCTTCAGCTGTAGCCACCTAAGATCTTCTCTGTAAATACTGTATGATAAACAACATCCCAGCTACAGCCTCCTTAATATCTACTTGTCTTTACATCACTGCTGTAATGCATCACTCTTGTTTTTTATACCAGACGAAAACCCTGAAAGCAAGAGGGGGAAATATATGTTACAGTAAGTTCATTTTTCCTATAATGAAATGGTGTATTGCATCGAATATACTTTTGGAGTTATAGTGGTATCTTGGAAAAAAAAGATTTTGCTGGTTTTCCTGGGATAGAGTTACTTTTCTCCACAGTGGCTGGTATGGGGTTGTGTTTTAGATTTGTGCTGAACACAGCATTGATAGTAAAGAGATGCTTTTGTTACTGCTGAGCAGGACTTGCACAGAGCCAAGACCTGTTCTGCTTTCCATACTGCCACTCTGGCAAGGAATGTGGCGGTGCTTGGGAGGCCGGGAGGAGACACAGCCAGGACAGGTGAAGTGACCCCAACTGACCAGAGGAGTCCAGACCACATGACATCATGGTCTGTAAATAAAGTGGAGGGAGGAAGGAGGAAGGGGGGATGATGGAGTGATGGTGTTTATATTCCCAAATACTCGTTACACACGATGGGGCTCTGCCCTCCTGGAGATGGCTGAACTTCCCTGCCCATGCAAAGCCGTGAATTAATGCCTTGTTTTGCTATGCTTTTGTGTGTTGCTTTTGCTTTTCCTATCAAACTGGCTCTATCTCAACCAATGAATTTTCCATCTTTTACCCTTCCAAATCTCTCCCTGGTCCTGCTGGTGGGGACCGAGTGCATGTGTGGGGCTTGGCTGCTGGCTGGGGTTAAACCACTACAGTGTATTAGTAGACTGTCTGTTCTTTCTCCCTAGCTAATTAATTAAGAACTGGTGCTACCCTGAAAGCAATTCTCTCTGAAATGCTTTCTCACAGAAGGGAAGGTAGAGGTATCCCACAAAAAGGGGTTGACTTTCAAAGTCTGAATGTCAAACTCAAAACAATGTCCTCTTAGGAGAGTCTCAGCTGAAAACACAGTTAACACTTTTGTTCAGTGTGTAACTTCAATTTATATGAATGATGCAGTAAAAAAAAATCAAAAACCATTTTTGGTAATCTGAGAAATTAATTAATCAATAATAAAATTAATCATTATTTGACACTTTTCCAAAATACATAGTCATTCTGACATGATGGAGACACTCCTGTAGGTTTCCCCAGTGTTCACCCTGTGAGGGGCAGGCTGCCATTCTAACTTATGCCAAATATCATATTTTGTTCTAAAATATTTTTCTTTTAGTTCTGTGACAGAGTCAAAGGTTACTGTCAGGTATATTCTCAGTGTGAAGAAAGTTATTATACTGTCACTTTGGAGATATGATGACATTATTGCAAAATATCACAGGATTTTGAGAGATCTACTTATACAAATATTTATTTTATAGATTAAAATCCACTTGAAGAGGCCCAGACATGCATTCCATTCATTCATGTATCAGTCAGAAGTAGCCTATGCAGTACACAGAAGATTATATCAATATTGCCTATCTTCTTGACAACTTTTTTAGCACTGAGAGGTTTTTTATTGTGAGCACAGCTTTGTTATCACATTGAGTCTTGATGTTTTTTGTGATACAAAAATTATAGTTGCACAGAAAGCTCCTCTCAGCTAAGGGAGAGCTATCTGGCAAACATATTGCAACTTTTACTTTTCCTCAATGTTTTTGTGTGCCATAAAGATGTCTTTAAAAATACATGAAAACATGTCTCATCTTGCTAGGTAATTTTGCACCCTCTTCTGGCCAAGACCTTCCCTTTTTAGGCATAAATCTTCTAAGATAGGTGCATTGAACATGAAATTACTCAGCATTGAAACTAACTGTTCTGCTCACACGGAAAAATGTGTTCTTTATAGTTCAACTCCTCCTTACTATAGAACTACCTAGACCCCAAACCATTCAGGTCCCGGAGGTCAGCCATGTTCTCACCTGCTGCATTCAAATACTCCATAACTACATCTAAGAAAGAAAAATGGAGTATGTTGAAATAAATACATTCCCATGAAACTGTCTTGTTCTACATTTCCCAGCAGACCTCTTATCACCAAGATAAAAGTTTTTTTTTTTGCAGTGAGAGATGAGGCCCTTCTAAACTACGTAAGTTTCTATGCTGCTTTTTACCACCACCTATATGTCTTTAGCATGTATAGTAAAAGGAAAATTCCATTTAAGATGGCCAGAAAAACCCCTGCTGTGGTTCTGTAACTCATGCAAATATTTGAATAAACCAGTATCTTTCCCCATGTTTCCTCTTGAATCCTATACGCACTGTATAAATATGGAAGTAGTTGTAGTTCTGATGGCATAACACAGTTATTAACACAGTTTAGCAGACAGAATAGTTTCACTATTAGCCCTTAAGCATCAGCTGCAGCAGGATCTAAAACAGCTGTCAGTGGATTTCATGACACTGTACTCATTTGAAACTCTATTGAATCTTTTTAAATACAGGTATTTCTTTTTCTCTTTTTGAAAAACTACTGATACTTTGCATTGATGTCAGCTGAGAAATCTACAGTTTTTGCTCCCAGCTCATTATCTGTAACAATTTTTAAAAGATGCTCAATATATACAAGTCAATTGAGTGCTAATAGTGGTCATACATTTTTTTTTATTTGAACAAAAAAATACTTTGCTACTTTTGTTTTGTTTTGGGTTTTTTTAATAGCTTATGCATGGCCTAGGGTTGACACTTGAGATTCAACATGTCCCAAACTTATCTTAAACCTATTCTAGTTTTGACATTTCTCTTTCAGTTCTGATTTGTATTTACTAGATGGTTCATGATCTTCAGCTGTTTTTTTTCTACAGTGCATATGGCTGACTTAAAATTAGAAATTAACCAGAACCTTAGAATCTCCTTATCCAATAGCCTACAAGTACAGAAAAACCCTTTGGATGTGTTTTTGGATATTGCACCTCTGTTTCTTAGGTAATCAAGGAGGCATTATTTTCTCTGCTGATTTTGCAGCTGAATTTAACACTGAAAAAGAAGCATTCACATGGCAAGTGCACAAGTTTAAGTAGAAAACACATTCAGAATCCAGACCAGCTCTATTGGACAGGTATTTGAAAAAATTTACCAGTCATGGATAAAATATTGGTAAAATTTATTGTAAACAAAGATAGATTTTTTACAGCCATTTTCCCCACTTTTCCAAAGGCATGAAATGCAGTAGACATTAAACCATCAGTCAAACTTTTATATTAAATTATTTCTTCATGTTTTCCTATTCCTTCTTTAGACTGAAGGCTTAAAAATTAGGAGTCATACCTAACCCTGAACTGAATTTCCATCATATATTCCTGTGGCAATGGCCTAAGGTGCTACTCAGCTGGATTACACCTTGCAGCATCTGGCCTTAATCAGTGGCATCAAATATACTGCTTTTTTTTTTCTTTTTGCAAAATCTTAATCTTTGATTAATAGCAATCTTCTCATGGGAGTGGTGAAGGAGGATTTGAGATTTAACAAACTGTGGTTACCTGGTTTGAAAACAACCACAGTAAAGTCCTGGGTTTTAAAATGGGGAGATTTGTAGATTAGGCTATGAGGACCTCTAGTTCTCTGATGTTATCAGATATAATTTGTAACCAATGCATGCTCTTAAAGAGAGAGGTTTGTGCAATATTTACACCTTTTAAATGACTGTATATTTATATGGGAAAATCTATAACAACATCTATACTCTTCCTCTAAAAGACCTTGCTTTTGTTTCTTAGTATAGAAGAAATATGTGGCCAACAGCATTCCAAACTCCTGGCTAGCCTGTATTTTAGGCTTACTGTAGTTTGCTGTTGAGTCACGGGGAGTTCTTACAAATAGTAGACTGACTGGAACTACAGTGCCCAGAAGTTACAGATGCTTTCCAAAGCCTCAATAAACTTTATATAGCAACTGTTTTTCTGCTATTCTGGACAACTAGGGCAGAGGCTAGAGGCTTGCACGAGATCAAAATGCCATCATTTTCACAACAGTAAATTTCACTGGTTCCAAGCTTGCTGCAGTTCCCTTTTTATTGCAAATACATCAAACTGTCTCTGATATATCCAGCATGTCAAGGCTGAAAAAGGTTCACACATCAGATGCTGACTTGCAGGGGGTGTTTAGAGGCTGGGGGGAAGTTGACATAAGGTACAAGCAGCCTTTCACATGCACTTAAAACATGCCATTTTTATGATCATTTGGGTTTTTTTTAAATTTTATTTTTGCTTTTCTAACACACAATGGGGGGACAGGATGTGTGTTAAGAAAGGTGGCCGTGTGCCTCCTCTCACATAAAAGTCACTGATTTCAGAGTACCTGAACACCTCTACCTGCACATGTATCTTTTTCTTTCATTTCTAGTTAGTAGACTCTGTTGCCAGTTAGATAAACTTGTAGTTAATGACTAAATTTTTACTACCGCTACAGTATTTTCAAATCAGAATTTGATTTTTGCTGACAATTTTTTTTCAAAACTGTAGACTCAAGTATGACAGCAACTTTGACATGTTTTTATGAAGTCCAACTTTATGCATGGAATGTAGAAGAATGTTCTTTAATATCAATTATTGCATATAAAAATATGACATCTTTACCCATTTAATGTAGAGAACTTTCATTTACTCTTCATTTTTCTTCTTTTATCAACCTGTAGGTTTGGTTCAGAAAGAAATATCCAGGAAAAAAAAAGGTAAAATTATAAGAATATAATTGACTTAATTATATTAATATCTCTTTAGCCATTAATTTGTGATTTCTGTGTTTTCTGTCTCTTACAGATGAAGCCTGTGGTATTGAATTTATCTGATAAATTCACCCTCCCTCTTTGTCACACCTAAACAACAATATGTACATTTGGGCAGACAGTGAAAAGTAAACTGATGGCAGTGACTCACAGAGAGAAGTCCTTGGCAAACAGTCATGATAAAATTGGCAGTAACATATAGAAAGTTATTCTATGTTATACTGCAATTCTTTTTCTGAGCTTCCTATAAAATCTGATTTATGTCTGTCACAGGATATTGAGAAACCAACTCCACCAATAGCAATAAAAAGCCACCAGCCTAAAGAGCTTTGGCATAAAGCTGGGTGTAATTTCCATACCTAGTTTTTAACTTGAATTTTTTACAACTTGAAGTTTTTACAACTTGAATTACAGAATATGCTGAGTTGGGTTGGACCCCCAGGATCATCAAGTCAAACTCCTGCACAGCACCATCCCCGAGAATCATGTGCCCAAGCACACAGTCCAAACACTTCTTAACTCTGTCAGGCTTGGTGCTGCGACCACTTTCCTGGGAAGCTGTTCCAGTGCCCAGCCACCCTCTGAGTGAGGAACCTTTTTCTAATACCCAACCTAAACCTCCCCTGACACAGCTTCATGCCATTCCTTTGGGTCCTGTCACTGGTCACCACAGAGAGAGATCAGTGCCTGCCCCTCCTCTTCCCCTCACAAAGAAGTTGCAGAGTGCAATGAAGTCTCCCCTCAGTCTCCTCCAGTCTGAACAGACCAAATGACCTCAGCAGTTCCTTACATGACTTCCCCTCAAGGGCCTTCACCATCCTCATGGCCCTCCTTTGGACATTTTCTAACAGTTTAATACCCTTTTTACATTGTGGCACCCAAAACAGCCCCCAGAACTTGAGGTGAGGCTGCCCTAGCCCAGAGCAGAGTGAGACAATCCCCTCCCTTGCCCAACTGGCCATGCTTTGCCTGATGCCCCCCAGGACACGGCCCTGGCCCTCCTGGCTGCCAGGGCACTGCTGACTCAGATTCACCTAGATGTAGACCAGGACCCCAGGTCCCTTTTGATGGCGCTGCTTTCCAGCATCTCCTTCCCCAGTCTGTACAAACAGCCAGGGTTATCCCATCCCACGTGCAGAACCCTGCACTTTGTTGAACTGCAGATGGTTGCTGACTGCCCATCTCTAATTTGTCGAGGTCTCTCCTCAGGGAGTTCCTGCCTTTGAAAGAGTCAACAGCTCCTCCCAGTTTTGTATCATCTGTGGAATTGCTTAGTATCCCTTCCAGTCCTGTGACCAAGTAATTTATGAAGATATTGAAAAGCACAAGGCTGAGGATGGAGCCCTGTGGAACCCCATTAGTGAGAGGTTGCCAGCCTGATGTCACCCCATTCACTATAACCCTTTTAAAACCTTCAAGGAAAAATATGTCTGTTCCACTTTCAGATATGAATATGCATATTTTTTTTTTCACACTGCCTCTCTTTTATCTTGTAAAGAGGAAGATGTATCTCCAAATTGAAGATTTATGGTATGGGCAAAACAGTGAACAAAATATAGTAATTTTCATGGAATGACATCTATTAAACACAAAAGATGTGATCACAACCTCTTTTTTTTTTTTTCCCTCTCTCTTTATTAATCTATTAATTAACTGTATTCTTCTCGAGAAGGCAATGTCCCTAAAGAAGAGGAGATATTTATGAGAGGTCCAGCTGAGAACATTAGCAGGTGAATCATGTTCTGGGTTAAACAGCATTACTGTTATATAGATGTGAGATCTCTGTTCTGGGGCACATATGTTGAAGGGAAGGAAAAGACAGCACCCCAGAGAAGAATGAAAGGTACCATTATTATAACTTGTATGACAGCATGATCTCGTTGATTATTCTCAGTCTCTTAGTTTCTGGTTTAATTTCATTTACTAAAAATGGCAGCATATTTTCTGAGTTGAATGTCACTTACAGGATTTAGTAATAGATGCAGAGTAATACATAATTATTTCTGACTTCTTGCTATCTATAAATCTGAAGTTCATTAAATCAAATTTTTAGTGTCTTTTCCTTCTCCTCTGCTGTCGCTTCTCACATGTTACCAGCCAGCTGCTTTAGAGCTTGGGAGGTCAGATTTCCTATTTTACCTAGGCTCTCTCCCCTTGATCAAAGTAATCTGAATGGAATAAAGTAGTGAAGACATTTTGGAGTAGAACAGGGTGGATAAGGGAGGAAAGAAAACATACAAAGTTGGCTTAATATGCAGGATGAATTCCAAGACTTTACAGCTAAAAGGAATCATAAGATGCTCCTGTATGACTTGATATCTTAGGGCAGTAAATTTCACTATGTTGTCCCTATATTAACCTTAGAACTTCCTCTTGCCTAAACTGAACATTCTAAAATTACAACAAGGAGTTGGGCAATCCTACCTCCACTGGTATTCACCTTTAGTAGGCAAACATCCTGTAGAATCATAGTATCATAAAGGTTGGAAAGGACCACTAAGATCATCAAGTCTAGACATTAATGCAGCACTACTAAGTCTTCAGGCACTTCACCAACTTTCTTGCCCTCCTTTGGGCATGCTAATCTTCACTGGTATTATGCTTTATTTCCTATTCACATTTACTGGTCTCATCTTCCAGCCATTGGATGATGCTACATCCTTTTCTAGGATGGCTAGATTATCGAGCCTCTTAATGCCTGCCATTCATAAATTCAGTAATATAAAAATATTATAAAAGTAGGCCCTTAACAGCAAGGACCTATCAGTTAAATAATCAAGTTCCATTTTAGGATCTTTACCGAGCTAACTTCATGCTTGGTTTAAGTTAGAATTCCACAAAACATCTAAAATTAAATTTGAACAACAGAAAACCTGCCTAGTTTCAGGTCACCCCATAAACTCCTAACTCAGACAAGGTCACAGTTTCCCATGTAAGTCCAACATCAGGTGCAGAGTATTTTCTCCCATTTGTAAAAAGACACCAAAACTCTGAAAGCATGTGATGCTTTCAGAGTTATCATCAAGTAACACTGCACAAGTATATACTTTGCACTTGCATCATTGTCAAAATAAAAGGACAGGACAGTCTGTGTATTAACTTTGTGGTTTTTCTTCTACCTTTTAATTTCTGAAATGATACACAATGAATGCTCTGAGTCAGAGATTTGAATATATTCTTATATATCTCAGATAATATATGTCAGCTAATTACCACTGTAATTAAGTGCAATAATGTGTGTTTGACAAATGCATATTTACAGAGAAGAAATTAGTGTTTATCTGGAGGAATCAAAAGATGGAAAATCCAGGTTTTACACTGATATTCCCATCTTTTAATCTTTTGACTCTTATTAATGCATGCCATATTTTTTACTCAAATTTGTCTTTTTAATTAGCTTCTATCCATTAGCTTTTTTATCCTTAATTTCTTCATTAGGTTAAAGAGCTGGGTTTTTTGTCTTTTTTTTTTATATGCTGGAACCAAATCACCTCTCAAGTTTTCTTTTGATGAAATAAGTAGATTCATTTCTCAAGTTTCTTAAGATTATTAAATTTTAATCTCAACAAGCCTTTCATTTTTCTAGTTAACCTCAGAATAACTTGTCTTTGGTGATTTTTCACTAATACTACACTAATACTTTACCACAGCATTTGTCTCCAACATATTTTTTAAGGTAATCACTACAGTGCATCTAATTTCATCTACTCCTTTGCAACTACAATATGCGCATTAAATTATAGCAGGGGAAATGATATAAATATATAAGACATTTTGAAAATTATATGACTGCAGAAATAGACTATATGTTTAAAAAAAAGTTGAGTATTTATAATTAATTTTCCTCAGACTGCTGAGTTGAAGCAGTCTTTCCAGCTGGAAGTGGCCATCTTCTCACTAGAATAGAAGGTAAATACATATTGCTGGGATAGCACATTCTCACTTTATGTACAGAAATCTCTCTTCTGTGTGGGTGGAATACAACAGTTCCTGTCTTTACTGAAAAATCAATTTCAGTATGACGGCCACAGATTTAAGACCCTGCTTGTGTACATGATGAGTAACAGATCTACAGAATGACAGAGCCACGAGGAACTTACTAGGGAAAATTCTACCTTTAGTTAGACACCAGAGGAAGGAAAACATATTCGAGGCTTTGAAAAGGACTTTAACTGTGAGATCTTGACAAGAGTTCAGATGTGGCATGAGGTCAAGACACATTTCTTCATTGTGACCCTATATTTGGCCTTCTTGACACCCAATCTGTCATATGTTTTCCAAAACTACTTCTGTGTAATGGAAGCATCAGTAATGTTTCAAATTCAGTTTTGTGTCTGAAAATCGTTCAATAAGAACTGAAATGCAGTCAAAATCAACACTGATATAACTAGAGTACTTTTTCCACATGATATGTTTCTGTCCTCCTGCAATAAAAGTCGCATCAGGTATGGGATGACCACACAATGCAATGCAGGGATGTATTTGGTCTTCTGCCACAAGCTTCTGAGAAAAACAAAACAAAAACAAAACAAAAACAAAAAAAAAAAAAAAAAAAAAAAAAAAAAAAAAACAAACACAAAAACAAACAAACAAAACCCCAAAAAACCCAACCAAAAACCTGAGCAGATTGAACACAGAGAAAACAAGACAACAAAGGTCTTCATAGCACTAAGTATCCTTAGTTACCTCTAATTTACCTGGTAAGCACAATTCAATCTAACCTCAAAAATCAGCCATCAGTAAAATAAATACTGGAAAGTCATCAGTGGATCCTTCATCCCAGTTTCCTGCCAGTCTCCTACTGCATTTACCTAATTTAAGTCAATTAAGTTACCCTGGGTTTCTGCACATTTTTGAAAGATCAGTAAGGCCTGTTGCCATGTAAGATCACAAGGCCGTGAACAACAAAGAGAGTTTCAGAACATTAACCATTGCCGGGTGATAAAATATAGGCTTGAATTATGAACAACTGTATGTTATAATACCATATATATTTATCCACATAAGCAGTGTTAATTGATTAATTATGCTCATTCTATTAAAAAAAAAGACTACTAAGAATATAGAAAATAAGGTGTTTTGTCAATTCTAGTTCTCTGGTTTTATTCTTAAGATGGTCATATCTTTATATGATAATTTGACAAAAGAGAAAATCAGATAGTAGCTCAGGATCATGTAGGACTATGCTTTAAGTAACTAAAAAAAGTACTGCATGTCTCATATCACTAACTTCCCCCACCCACCCCAGAAAAATATTCTGATGGTCCTTCTGGAGATTTTGGTCAGACATATTTAGGAAAAATCAGTGTTCCTCTTTTAAAACTATATTTATAGCATCCAGTGAAATTACAGTAAATATATTTTTTTCCTATCAGCTATTACAAACCTTTTATAAGGAAGTAAGCAACAGAAACACCAGACAGAACCTAGCTCCCAAACAGTGATCTGTGGGCTGATTCTTAATAACAATATGAGACTTGCCAGAACAGATGAGATTGTCAGTTTTTTCTAGTATTGCTTCCAGCAAAGCAAAGTGCCTGTGCTGCAGGATAGGATGAAAATCTTCTGGGATACTTGACTACTTGTAGAGTACATCCAATGGCATGCCTTAATTTCTGATTCTCAGGGCAAATCTTTGATCCCCTGTGATGGGGGAATGAATGTGCTGAATTTGACTATCAAATTTGATTAGTCACTAATGATGGCAGTCTAAACAAGCCACAGTATTCTCCAGCCTGTTCCAGTAAATTGTCTGAGACCTGCACTGACACCAAACACCTACCTTGATGTCTACACGCTGTGTAAATAAATGGTCCCTTTCATTCACTTTAAATATTACAACCTGAGATGTAAGAGTAAAAAATAAAAGCTGGATGACCTGCCACAGAAGAAATGAATGACAAGACATGTCAGCAAGAATCCAAAGAAATGAGTCCTGTGATTACTCAGCCAACTTTTCCTTTCTATTATACTGTTGTGCTCTTTTACCTCACCTATATCTAGAGCAGACCATGAACAGAAATATTACTGCCCTGACAAGATTTTGTGCTTGCAGTTAAGAGACTGGAAATGAACAGAGAAACAGGACAGTTTGTCTGAGTCTCACACCCTCTCAAACCCCATTCGCTGTTTCTAAGGAAATTACACTGAATCATTACTGCTGCGCTGTTCCCACCAGAAAACATACAATAAATAACATTTGATTACCCAAAAGATATTTGGGGTCTAATAGTTATGTAGCAGAGAATGTCCATCTATCACATTGTGGTTAAGTTACTTAAAGTTACCTGGCATTATCACCTGTCATCCATTTAACAGGATGCTGTCTGCGCAGACTCTAAAACTGAAAAAAGCCCCACCCCACCACCCCTGAAAATGTTTGGTGCAACACATTCAGATTAAAACATAAGATTATTAACATACCTGATGTAGATGTTTGAAGCATATGTTTCTGCTTTGCTACTGCTTTTGGACTCCAAATTGATAAATTCCCATTTAAGAACTTGCCCTTGTGAAGTCCTCAGCTAGATTGGAAAATTTTATTTAATTAACCTGGAATGGATATCTTTATTCTTGGGTTTTGTTTTTTTCACCATCAACTTTTCATGAGCAACACATATAA